>NC_053391.1:199444275-199691775 GCF_905171765.1 Bufo bufo | reverse complement strand
ATGATTAGTCTATAGGGAGACGGAAAGTTTTTTTTGTGAACCTTGGGCAGGTCATGGGAAAAAGGAATGAGTGGGGCTTGAGGAATCATGTTCTCTTGCAGAGTAAAAATTCCCAGACGCATGACTTCCTCCAAAAGATGTTTGTACTTAACAGAAAAAAACATCTGTAGGATCCCTATCTAATCTTTTTTTTATACCTATGAGTCATTCAATAATTAAAGGGGTTGTCCTAACGAAAGATATTCTACAGTTTTCAAACCAGCACCTGGATTTGAATACATTTGTAATTCAGTTCCATATTGAATTGTGATAGGGAGAGCTGAGACACGCCCCCTTATCTGCAGCAGAAAAGACACTCCCCTGAGCTGTGATAGGGAGAGCTGAGACACGCCCCCTTATCTGCAACAGAAAAGACACTCCCCTGAGCTGTGATAGGGAGAGCTGAGACACGCCCCCTTATCTGCAGCAGAAAAGACACTCCCCTTGAGCTGTCAGCTTGATATAAATCTAGCAGAGCAATGAATGGGGAGATCTCTGGATCCATAGGAGGTACAGGGCTGATTCTAGCTTTGTTAGAGAGAGTTTGTCATTGTAGATTATATGATCTATGGTTTTAATTTTTTACACTAGCCATGGGATAACCCCTTTAATAAACTTCCATTTCATATAGCTATCTGTCAAGGACAACTACTGAGCCACCTTTATCTGATTTTCTTTATAATAATATTTCTATTTTCTTTTATTTCCAAAATTGCTTTATGTTCTGAACATGTAGTATTACTGACATGCCCAGAGGATTGACTCTTCAGATGTCAGAGATCCTTCTCAAGGAGGTTCACAAAATCATCCATTGCAGGTGTATGTCTCCGTATGGGATGAAAGAATGGATTGTCAATACACAAAACCAGAATGGACAAGATTGTGCCTTCATTGACCACATTTAATTAATCTTTTAAGGATTTTAAAGCAAATATAGACATTTGTTCATTAAACATGTATGATGCACTTGTTCAGGGAGCAAATGGATTTTCGGGGGACTCTATATGGGGAATATCCATGACATTAATATCCCCCCAAAAAAAAATTAAAGTGAGAAGTCTAACAAATTTGTTGACATCTCTGGGAGTCCCAAAAAAATCTAAGTTTGCCATGGGCACAGAATTCAAAACCTTTGTTAATACATTTTCTTTTAATGCTATAAGAACACGTGCAGTTATAATAGTATTATCCTTGATATTCCCCTGAGAAGAATGTATTAATAGGTTTTATTTCTGCTGTGTGGTATCCGAGTGTGGTATCTTCAATATGGTACATTTATGGTTCCTACCTGCCCTTCTATATTTTTTAGACTTTGCCCCTGTTCACATGAAACAACTCAGGGGCATTTTTTTTGTTCCTTTATTGAGAACTTCCTTTGTTTTGTTGCCAGTTTCAGAGTCAGATAAGTCAGTTCCACCATCCAAGCTCTCAAACTCCAATGATGAGAAAGAAACATGTTGTTTTTTGGAATTCCTTCTTTTATTTTTCTTTCTCATTTTAGAGCGCACCGGTGTATTTTTATTTGGCCACACATACACTGTATCTGTAGAATAATCCTGCATATCTCAACTAAATGTACGTCTTTTAGTTTGTGTAATGTCTCCTCCATTTTTTGGATATTGTAAGTAATTTTGGCCATTAAAATGTCCACTTTGGATTGATCACTACTGTACAGTCGTGGCCAAAAGTTTTGAGAATGACACAAATTTTAGTTTTCACAAAGTTTGCGGCTAAACTGCTTTTAGATCTTTGTTTCAGTTGTTTCTGTGATGTAGTGAAATATAATTACACGCACTTCATATGTTTCAAAGGCTTTTATCGACAATTACATGACATTTATGCAAAGAGTCAGTATTTGCAGTGTTGGCCCTTCTTTTTCAGGACCTCTGCAATTCGACTTGGCATGCTCTCAATCAACTTCTGGGCCAATTCCTGACTGATAGCAACCCATTCTTTCATAATCACTGGAGTTTGTCAGAATTAGTGGGCTTTTGTTTGTCCACCCGCCTCTTGAGGATTGACCACAAGTTCTCAATGGGATTAAGATCTGGGGAGTTTCCAGGCCATGGACCCAAAATGTCAACGTTTTGGTCCCCGAGCCACTTGGTTATCACTTTTGCCTTATGGCACGGTGCTCCATCGTGCTGGAAAATGCATTGTTTTTCACCAAACTGTTGTTGGATTGTTGGAAGAAGTTGCTGTTGGAGGGTGTTTTGGTACCATTCTTTATTCATGGCTGTGTTTTTGGGCAAAATTGTGAGTGAGCCCACTCCCTTGGATGAGAAGCAACCCCACACATGAATAGTCTCAGGATGCTTTACTGTTGGCATGACACAGGACTGATGGTAGCGCTCACCTTTTCTTCTACGGACAAGCCTTTTTCCAGATGCCCCAAACAATCGGAAAGAGGCTTCATTGGAGAATATGACTTTGCCCCAGGCCTCAGCAGTCCATTCACCATACTTTCTGCAGAAGATCAATCTGTCCCTGATTTTTTTTTTTTTGAGAGAAGTGGCTTCTTTGCTGCCCTTCTTGACACCAGGCCATCTTCCAAAAGTCTTCGCCTCACTGTGCGTGCAGATGCGCTCACACCTGCCTGCTGCCATTCCTGAGCAAGCTCTGCAATGGTGGCACTCCGATTCCGCAGCTGAATCCTCTTTAGGAGACGATCCTGGCGCTTGCTGGACTTTCTTGGACGCCCTGAAGCCTTCTTAACAAGAATTGAACCTCTTTCCTTGAAGTTCTTGATGATCCTATAAATTGTTGATTGAGGTGCAATCTAAGTAGCCACAATATCCTTGCCTGTGAAGCCAATTTTTGCAACGCAATGATGGCTACACACGTTTCTTTGCAGGTCACCATGGTTAACAATGGAAGAACAATGATTTCAAGCATCACCCTCCTTTTAACATGTCAAGTCTGCCATGTTAACCCAATCAGCCTGACATAATGATCTCCAGCCTTGTGCTCGTCAACATTCTCACCTGAGTTATCAAGACGATTACTGAAATGATCTCAGCAGGTCCTTTAATGACAGCAATGAAATGCAGTGGAAAGGTTTTTTTGGGATTAAGTTAATTTTCATGGCAAAGAAGGACTATGCAATTCATCTGATCACTCTTCATAACATTCTGGAGTATATGCAAATTGCTATTATAAAAACTTAAGCAGCAACTTTTCCAATTTCCAATATTTATGTAATTCTCAAAACTTTTGGCCACGACTGTATATTGATCAATTTTGCTTTTTTGTTCAACAATTGTCATATCTAGCTCACTGAGTTTATTCTCTTTTTTTTGTATACTCAACTTGATTAGTTTAAAGGGGACCTTTCACTAGAATAAAAAATCTAAACTAAGTATACAGACATGTAGAGCGGCGCCCAGGGATCTCCCTGCACTTACTGTTATACCTGGGCGCCGCTCCGTTCTCCCGGTATAGCCTCCGGTATCTTCACATGTTAGGCTCCACCCAGGGGAACCTGCCGGCGTCTCTTTCTCTTATGCTATAGCGCTGGCCAATCGCAGCGCTCAGCTCATAGCCTGAGAGTTTTTTTTTTCTCTCAGGCTATGAGCTGAGCGCTGCGATTGGCCAGCGCTACAGCATGGGAGAAAGAGACGCTGGCAGGTTCCCCTGGGTGGAGCCTAACATGTGAAGATACCGGAGGCTATACCGGGAGAACAGAGCGGCGCCCAGGTATAACAGTAAGTGCAGAGAGATCTCTGGGCACCGCTCTACATGTCTGTATGCTTAGTTTAGATTTTCTATTCTAGTGAAAGGTCCTCTTTAAAGGGGTTCACCGGGAATTAAGAAAATGAAAATACTTAAATATTACTTAATTATAAATCTATTCCCAAATTTCTTTCCTTATTTATAATGGCTTGTTTTGTACAAACAAAACTTGTCCCAATGACACAGCAAGAGAAGTTACTTCACAAAACTGAGCCAAAGAGCCGCCTCATCCTCCTCTCTGCTCTGCTTGTTAGGGATAATGATCCTGAATACAGCTAATAAGATCTTCAGCTGAATCTCTGTAGGAATGGAGTTTATGAAGAGACATGAGGTACAGAGAGGAGGGTGGGATGTGGCTAATGAGAAGCAGCATATTTATGGAGTCCCCATTAGTGTTGAGCGCGAATATTTGAATTATGAATATCGCAACTTCGAGAATATAGTGATTATATATTCGCTATATCGAATATTCGTAATTTTTTAATATCTGAAAACATGATTCCTCCCTGCTTCTTGCTTGTGGGCCAATGAGTCATTGGTCCACAAGCAACTTAAGCAGGGAGGAATCATGACTTTAGATGGGAAAAATGACGAATATTCTAAAAAAATAAAATATAGCACTATATCGAATATATATTTTTTTTAGAATATTTGTCTTTTTTTTTTTTTTTCATCCAGAAACAGAGCTAGAGCGGCATGACGTAGGCGTGCCGCGCTCCTCCTCCGGCTGCCGCCTCCGCTCTCTCTCCTCTCTCCGCCTCGCCTAGCTTACCTCTCCCGATGTGAGCCTGAAGGAATGCCGCCCCCTGGCCAGGCCTGGCTAGTCGAGCCTAGATGGGAGTTGTTCTTTCTGAGGTGCCGTGTGCTGGCGGTGGTAAGCCTCTGATATATCGGACTGTGGCTCTTGTTCTCCTGTTCTACCCTGCTCCCTGTTGTACGTGGTCATCAGTTATCTGCCGCCGCCAGTCACCTGCTGTATACCGCCCGCTCTAATCCGTCACCTGACGCCCGATGCCCGCTCCCTGCCGTGACCTGCTGTGGCATGCTCCATGTTGCCCTGCTGCCTGGGGGTCCTAGGTGTTGGTGCTGGTAGCCACTAGGTAAATTGGGCTGCGGCCCTTGTGGGTGAGGTAGGGGTTCGGTGCCAGACGCCCCGTGGGTGAATTGGATGTCCCGCCCCTGATACCGAGTGTTGAGGAGTGTGTCGACCCGTGGGGTGGTTGGAGGATGGTGGTGGCGTGGTGTTCCTAGCCTGCTGTGCCATCTCTTCTGTCCCTGTTGGGGACCCCGGCTGTTTGTGGCGGCTGGCTGCGGGCCCTGGGGCTGTCAGCTGTGTGGTCTGCTGTGGTCGCTGGGGTCGGGGGCTGCGATATCAGTGGAACTGTCCCTCTTTCTGTGCAAAGCACAGACGAACAGTAAAGGCCCATAAAGACCCTCATCAATTTACAGTCTTCTGGACTTTGCCTGCTTTCCTCTGGATGGACTGGCTCCCCTGATAAAATCAGTTGCTAGGGGCAATCTGATATCGCATCTGTGTAGCTGAAAAGCCAAACTTTGGTGTCTGCAGCATATTGCTTATGGGACATACTCCTTAAAACCTTGCTTCAATAATCGGTTTTGATACTAACTTGGTTTGTTCCATTCATATCTGTATCACATTTGTATGACTGTTACATAACTGTTTTATAACTGCCGGCAACCTTATTTTAGCCTGTTGGCGGTTTATTTCGCCTCCACCTATATGACCGTTATATAACTACAGGCAACCTTATTTAGCCTATTATTTGGGGGAGATAACCAGTTAGCTTGCACATATCCTGGGTTTTCAGTATTTACATCTACTCAGTGACCACTCTTTTCTTTGATGTGTATACCTGACTGGTATTTGCCTCATTTTCCTATGTGCTCCGGCTACTATAAACGAGCGGTACCCTGTACATACTTATATATGAGATATAGTTATGTTGGAATTGTGTTCATATATGCAACATATTGAATTATATAAAAATGCCGCCAAAATATCGTAAATCAGGTGGTCTGCCCTCTCCAAAAGGTGGATTAGGGGGGAGCCCACAGGCTCGACTTGATAAATTTTTGAAATCACCACCCCCTAAAACTAGAGGAGGGGTACAGAGATCTGCTCTTCAGGCTGAGATAGGATTGGATAATGCGGATCGGTTAGAACAGGGTATATTAAAGACCAGCTCCTCCCATAGTGAAGGCTTTGAGAGCATTAATAAAAAATTGCAAGATATACTGGGAGTTGTAAATGCTACCAGCACTTCGGTTGCAGAGTTGGCTTCCTCCCTTGCAGTAGTACAGGGGGACGTCACCATAATAAGAGACGAAATGACGAAGCTGAGACTAAAGGTGAAGGAGTTGGAAACTGCAGTTAACTCTGTCAGTGTAGAGAACGGTGTATTAAAGAACAAATTAAAAGAAGTAGACGAAGACCGTACTTGGTTAAGAAGGAAAGTGGTAGAACTGGAGGATAGATCGCGTAGGTATAATTTGCGATTAGTAGGGTTCCCAGAGGGGGCTGAACAGGATAACTCGTCGAAATTTATCCAGAAGTGGTTGGTAGAAAATTTGGGGCCAGACTATGATGCATCTACCTTCTGTGTGGAAAGGGCCCACAGGATCCCCTTTAAAAATCCACCTCCAGGTGCCCCTCCTAGGGCAATTTTAGCCAAATTTGTCTGCTCAAAGGATCGGGACTGGGTTCTTAGACGTAAAAGAGAAGTACTAGAAACATACTTCAACAATAACCAGATATCAATATTCCCTGATTTCTCTCAAGAGACGCAAAGTAAAAGAAGATCCTTCTATGATGTTAAGAAAAGACTGATCTCAGCTAAGATTAAGTATTCAATGTTATATCCCGCTAAATTAAGAGTGGTAGACAATGATACTGTCCGTTTCTTTTCTACATATGAGGAGGTGGCACAATGGTTGGATTCTAGGGGTCTATGAAATATTATGAAGAGGAGGTGGGGAGGGGGGTGGGTGAGGGGAGGTGGCGGGGGGGAGGTTTGGTGGAAGGTGAGAGGTTGATGGGTATTGTAAAATGCCTTGTCAATCATGCAGGGGGGTTTTTGGGGGTGGGTTTTAGGGAGGGATTGGCTGCCGTTCTCCGTTACGTGGTCATGCGTGCCTCTCCGCTGAGATTGTGGATGACTTTACTCATATGATATGCCTTGTAACATCTTATGTTGGAATGTGAGAGGGTTGGGAGACAGAGTGAAGAGGACGGTGGTATTTGACCTTGTGATCCGTCATTTGCCTGCGATTGTGGTATTGTTAGAGACTCACGCAACAGCAGATAGGATTTATACACTGAAAAGGAAATGGGCCTCTTTGGAGTACCATGCTTGTTACTCTTCTTATGCAAGAGGTGTCAGTGTGTACATCCATCGAGGGATAGAGTTTCAACCGTTAGACAGCTCCATCGATAAAGAGGGGCGATATATATTTCTTCATGGGTTTTGGAAAGGGCAGGAGGTGATATTGGCTTTTATATATATCCCCCCTCCATTTAAATCAACTGTTTTTTCACATTTAGCTCAATATATATCTACTAAAAATCAATGTGCCTTATTGGTGGCAGGTGACTTTAATGCGGTACCAGACCCTGAGTTGGACCGGTTCTCTTCACTCTCTGGGCGCGGTCGCAGTGGGTCCCCCTTGACTGCTGTGTGCCAGGAGCTGGCGCTGGTTGATATCTGGCGCCACCTCTATGTCAATAAAAAAAAATTCGCATGTTTTAGCCAGTCATACGGGTCTATGTCCCGTATTGACCTGGCTTTTGCTAGTCGGGATCTGTGCGGTCGCGTCCTGAGAATGAGGTACGAGCCTCATGGAATCTCGGACCACTCTCCAGTCTTGATTGCGTTTGCGGAGGCTCCTACTTCAGGAAGAACCTTTAAATTGAACTCGCATTGGGGCTTCAACGTAGGCTCAACACATATTCATTATGTGTGGGACGCGTTGAAGGCCCATATTAGGGGTCTGTATTTTAATAAAATCCATAGATTCAGAATGGAAACACGACGTAGGGAAAAACATTTGACAGACTCAATAGGGAGTTTGCGTGCCGCATTGATTAACCGTCATGAGGAGCAACTCATTAGCCAATTAAAGGAGGCTAATTCTCAGCTTAAGACACTTTTATATAAAAAAAAGCACAACATAAGCTCCTTTTTTAGGGTCAGAACCGTTTCTGCGAATCTGGTAAAACCGGAAGGTTTTTGGCTCGTTTGGTGGCCAACCAGAGAGAGGTTACCACTATAAAAGAAATTAGGAATTCTCAGGGAATTGGGGTGGGATCTGCAGAGGAGATTAGAGAGGAATTTGTGAAATATTATACTACCCTCTATAAATCTGAGTCTATGTTTAGACGTACCGACATGGATCAATACCTTCAACAATTGGCGCTCCCCCAGTTATCTACCCAAGAGAGAGGGATGCTGGACTCCCCCATCCTTTTGGAGGAACTCCAAGCGACTCTCCCGTTCTTAAAGTATAGTTCATCTCCCGGCCCAGATGGATTGCCGTTTGAAACCTATAGGTACCATGCTAAATCTCTTTTGCCGATTCTACTCCAGGTTTTTAGGGAATCCTGTGCACTCGGCTCTTTGCCACCATCATTTAGAGAGGCAGTGATTGTTCTGGTCTTGAAAAAGGAGAAGGACCCATGCGATGTGGGGTCATATAGACCCATATCGCTATTAAATACGGACTATAAGATCTTTGCAAAAATCCTGGCTAACCGCTTGAAGCGGGTTATAGCCGGTCTGGTTCATCCTGACCAGACGGGCTTTATCCCGGGCCGCCAAATACAGACGAGCATATATAGGGTCTATCTGAATCTGTCTGTCGGGGGTGGTGTGGACCACTCCATCCTGTCATTAGACGCCGCAAAGGCGTTTGACAGGATGGAGTGGCCTTTTCTCTGGGCTACGATGTCTTGTTTTGGCCTTGGGAATTCATTTTTGGAAATGACCCAAATGTTATATGAACAGCCAGTTGCATATATTAATATCAATGGTGTGAGCTCCTCTCCCGTTGAGATGTGGAGAGGGATGAGACAGGGCTGTCCCCTGTCTCCCCTCCTTTTTGCTCTTTTTATTGAACCGTTGGCTTGTCGGATCCGCTTGGAGAATCGTATAGAAGGCTTCGGGGTGGCGGGAGTGAACGATAAAATAAGTCTATATGCAGACGATGTGATTCTGTTCCTGGATCAGGGATGGAAAATCCTTCCATATGTCATAGAGGTAATAGAGAACTATGGTAAATTATCAGGCTATATGATTAACTGGACAAAGTCATCGCTCCTCCCGCTGAACCGGAAAGCTGTAGATGTAGGGAGCCGAGTCCTTGTCTTGGCTCCGAACGATTCCTTGAACTATCTGGGGGTTAAGATCGGGGTTCCAATAAGTAGGTTTTATGACTTGAATTTGGCCCCAGTTTTGAATAAAGTTAGGACCAAAGTTGGTGCTTGGCGGAAATTAATATTGTCACAGACAGATCGAATTGCATTGATCAGGATGATTATTTTGCCTATAGTTTTGTTCCCGATGTGTGCTTCTCCTATCTGGATTGATGATATCTTTTTTCATAGATTGGAGACCCTGATTAACGACCTAATCTGGGGCAGAAAGAGGGTGCGTATAAAGCAGAGATATCTATGGTTGTCGGAGGCAGATGGTGGGCTGTCGCTACCTTTTTTTCAAGGTTATTATTTTTGTGCGCAGATCCAGCGGTGTTGTTATTGGAAAGAGAGTTTACTTTCACGTTATCTGAATAAAGTTATTGACAGGCCAATAGAGAATGTTTTTGCGTGTTTGGAAACTGGGACTATGGGAATGAGGAAGTCCTTGCTGATCCCTTGCTCACTACAGAGGGTGTGGAACAGGCTGAAGGAGAACCTTAAAGTCTCTGGTCCGTTTGGTTTCACCCCTCTGTGGGGGAACGGGGGGCTGGAGGAATTCTTCAAAATTACAGATTTTGGTTATTGGTCACGAAATGGCATCTATACGGTGTCTCACCTTTTTTTATTTAGGTCGCTTTAAATCACTTTTGGAATTCGGTTTTAATCATTGTTCACCACTAGATGTATTTATGTATGCACGTTTGAAACATGTATTTGAAGCCTCTAGGAATAGGGGTCGTATTTTTCCACGAGAGAATATTTTTTTCGATTACTGTGACGCCCAGAAGGATGAGAAGGTGAAAATATCTAGATTATATACTAAACTCCGAATGGCACTGGCAACTGTAACGCCTTTTAAAAGCCCAAGTAAATGGGAGCAAGAGTTGAACTGCCCTTCTTTACAGTGGCCCACTATCTATAGGAACGTGAGAAAGGCGACAGTTTCCAGTGCACATAGACTAATTCAATTTAAGATCCTCCATAGGTTGTACTATACGCCCAAAATCCAAGGGAAATTTCCCCAAAATAGGGGCCGGGACTGTTGCTGCCCTAAATGTGGATATGTTAATGCGAACTATGTCCATTTGCTTTGGAGTTGCAATAAAATAAGAAAATATTGGGATGAGGTTTTCTTTGCTTTACAAAAGGAATCCTCAATGAACTGTAACCCGGGGATCTTGATAGTGATTTTTGGAGACTATGGTTCAGAAACGGAAGTCCCCCCCCAGGTTAGACGGATTTGGATGAGAGGTTTGACGGTGGCGAAGGCTATATTGGTGAAGTACTGGGGCTCTGTCTCTCAGCCCTCCTCTAGGGAGTGGGATCTATACCTTCAACAAATTAAAATTTATGAGGATATTGAAAGGAAGCGGAGAGTAGCACGCAGAGCCACGTAGATATTTTTAATGTATTCATTGTTTGTTGTATTTGAATGAATTGAGGGGAACGACAGCCAATGGGGGGGGGGGGAGGGCTATAAGGATATTTATGACTGTTATACTATATACACTGATCTGTTTCAAATTGGTCTATGTACTAATTTTATGTCTTTTCAAAATAAAAATATAAAGAATTAAGAATATTCGTCTTTTTTATTTTTTTAATCTGTACAGTTGTTCCACTTTGGAATACTCCTCCCCGACAAGCGTCCCCGTCACCATGGGAACGCCTGGGGGTTAGAATATACAATCCGATCTGAGTTTTCACGATCTCAGTGAGATCGTGAAAACTCAGATCCGATGGTATATTCTAACCCCTAGGCAAGTGTCCCCATCACCACGGGGACGCATGGCTGGGGGTAATAATATACATTCGGATCTAAGTTTTCACGATCTCAGTGAGATCGTGAAAACTCAGATCCGATAGTATATTGTAACCTCCAGGCGTTCCCGTGATGATGGGGACACTTGCCTGGGGGTTAAAATATACCATCGGATCTGAGTTTTCACGATCTCAGTGAGATTGTGAAAACTCTGATCCAATGGTATATTCTAACCCCCAGGCATTCCCATGGTGACAGGGACGCTTGTCAGGGAGGAGTATGCCGAAGTGGAACAACTGTACAGATTTTTTTAAAATATACACTGCTCAAAAAAATAAAGGGAACACTTAAACAACACAATGTAACTCCAAGTCAATCACACTTCTGTGAAATCAAACTGTCCACTTAGGAAGCAACACTGAGTGACAATCAATTTCACATGCTGTTGTGCAAATGGGATAGACAATAGGTGGAAATTATAGGCAATTAGCAAGACACCCCAAATAAAGGAGTGGTTCTGCAGGTGGTGACCACAGACCACTTCTCAGTTCCTATGCTTCCTGGCAGATGTTTTGGTCACTTTTGAATGCTGGCGGTGCTTTCACTCTAGTGGTAGCATGAGACGGAGTCTACAACCCACACAAGTGGCTCAGGTAGTGCAGCTTATCCAGGATGGCACATCAATGCGAGCTGTGGCAAGAAGGTTTGCTGTGTCTGTCAGCGTAGTGTCCAGAGCATGGAGGCGCTACCAGGAGACAGGCCAGTACATCAGGAGACGTGGAGGAGGCCGTAGGAGGGCAACAACCCAGCAGCAGGACCGCTACCTCCGCCTTTGTGCAAGGAGGAACAGGAGGAGCACTGCCAGAGCCCTGCAAAATGACCTCCAGCAGGCCACAAATGTGCATGTGTCTGCTCAAACGGTCAGAAACAGACTCCATGAGGGTGATATGAGGGCCCGACGTCCACAGGTGGGGCTTGTGCTTACAGCCCAACACCGTGCAGGACGTTTGGCATTTGCCAGAGAACACCAAGATTGGCAAATTCGCCACTGGCGCCCTGTGCTCTTCACAGATGAAAGCAGGTTCACACTGAGAACATGTGACAGACGTGACAGAGTCTGGAGACGCCGTGGAGAACGTTCTGCTGCCTGCAACATCCTCCAGCATGACCGGTTTGGCATTGGGTCAGTAATGGTGTGGGGAGATGAGATCCTCAGACCCCTTGTGAGACCATATGCTGGTCCGGTTGGCCCTGGGTTCCTCCTAATGCAAGACAATGCTAGACCTCATGTGGCTGGAGTGTGTCAGCAGTTCCTGCAAGACGAAGGCATTGATGCTATGGACTGGCCCGCCCGTTCCCCAGACCTGAATCCAATTGAGCACATCTGGGACATCATGTCTCGCTCTATCCACCAACGTCACGTTGCACCACTGACTGTCCAGGAGTTGGCAGATGCTTTAGTCCAGGTCTGGGAGGAGATCCCTCAGGAGACCGTCCGTCACCTCATCAGGAGCATGCACTGGCGTTGTAGGGAGGTCATACAGGCACGTGGAGGCCACACACACTACTGAGCCTCATTTTGACTTGTTTTAAGGACATTACATCAAAGTTGGATCAGTGTGTTTTTCCACTTTAATTTTGAGTGTGACTCCAAATCCAGACCTCCATGGGTTGAAAAATTTGATTTCCAATTTTTGATTTTTGTGTGATTTTGTTGTCAGCACATTCAACTATGTAAAGAACAAAGTATTTCAGAAGAATATTTAATTAATTCAGATCTAGGATGTGTTATTTTTGTGTTCCCTTTATTTTTTTGAGCAGTGTATATTCGATATAGTGCTATATATTAGTTTTTTAGAATATTCGTAATATTCTAAAACAAGAATATATAGCAATATAGTGAATATTCGACAAAACAAATGTAGAGCAATTAAGCTTATATAGTGCTATAATCTTCTTTGTCTAATAGTTGTAATGTTTTTCTCATCGGAAGTTCAGATTGGAAAAAATTACAACTATTAAAAAAAATGATTATAGCACTATATTAGCTAAATTGCTCTATATTCGTTTTTTTCACAGATTCGCTATATTGCTATATATTCTTGTTTTAGAATATTATGAATATTCAGAAAAACTAATATAGCACTATATTAGCTATATTGCTCTATATATTAGTTTTTTTTAATATTCAAAATTTTTTTCCATCTGAAGTCATGATTCCTCCCTGCTTAAGTAACATAAGCAGGGAGGAATCATGACTTCAGATGGAAAAAAATGCTGACTATTCTAAAAAACGAATATATAACACTAAATTCTATAGTGCTATATATTAGTTTTTGACCCACGCCTGTATTGATCGCGTAATATTCGCATATTACGCGATCATTACCTTGCCGATTTTTCAAGTAAAAAAAAAGTTTAAATTAACGAATATTCAAATTTGCAAATATTCAACGAATATTCTACAAAATATTCGCTAAATATCGCAAATTCGAATATGACCCCTGCCACTCATCACTAGTCTCCATTACCACAGTCTATCCTATCCATCCTCTCTGTACTTCACGTCTTCTCATGGAGATCTTATCAGCTGTATTCAGTATCATAATCCCTGACAAGCAGAGCAGAGAGGAGGATAAGGCAACTCTTTACCTCATTGTTGTAAAGTAACTTGTGCTGCTGTGTGATTAGGATAGGTTTTGTGCGTACTAATAGGACGGCGGCCATTTTATTTCTCCTAATGATTGCTCCCTAGACAAAATGAGCCATTATAACTAATAAACGATATTTGGGAATATATTTATAATAAAGTAATATTTAAGTATTTTCATTTTCTTAATTCACGGAGAACCCCTTGAAGGGGGCACTCTGTCAGAATTTCATTCCAATCCTGTATAAATTGGTCATCAAACATAGTAGTAGGACATTTTTCAATTCTCAAGCCTCTAGGTATCATCTGTTTTTTCAGGTATGATTTAAGTGTGGTCTAATCCCACCACACTGTTAGTTGCTGGATTAGTTGTCTTTCCAGATCATGTATAGAGATGGCCCGAACTATCCGACGGCGAACAGTTCCCGGCGAACATAGCTTGTTCGCCTCTGCCGGGCGAACACATGCGATGTTCGGTCCGCCCCCTATACATCATCATTGAGCAAACTTTGACCCTGTACCTCACAGTCAGCAGACACATTCCAGCCAATCAGCAGCATACCCTCCCTCCCAGACCCTCCCACCTCCTGCACAGCATCCATTTTAGATTCATTCTGAAGCTGCAGTCTTAGTGAGAGGAGGGAGACTGTAACTGCTGCTGATTTAATTGGGAAATCGATAGCTAGGCTAGTGAATTCAGTGTCCACTCCAGTCCTGAAAGACTCATCTGATCTCTGCTGTAAGGACAGCGTCCTGACAGCACCCCAAAAAGCCCTTTTTAGGGCTGCAACATTAGTCTGCTTTTTTTTTTTCCTTTATATACATATTGCAGTTGCCTGGCCTGCCTGTGTGTGAGGAGCTGCAGGCCCACAGACTGTAGTGTGCCCACTGCCAGTGCTCACCCCTGTCATTCCGTGTGGCACAGGACTTTGCTTAAAAAAAGGCACTTAATTTTTACACTTTAATCTAAGGTTAGTTGCCTGCCAGTGTGTGTCAGGCTGACTTCCACTGACTGTAGTGTGCCCACTGCCAGTGCCCACCACTCATACCGGCTGGCACAGGACTTTGCATAAAAAAGGCATTTAATTTTTACACTTTAGTGTAATTTCAGCTGCTTGCCTGCTGCTAGTGTGTGTCAGGCCGACTTCAACTGACTGTAGTGTGCCCACTGCCAGTGCCCACCCCTGTCATCCCGTGTGGCACAGGACTTTGCTTAAAAAAAAGGCACTTAATTTTTACACTTTAATCTAAGGTTAGTTGCCTGCCAGTGTGTGTCAGGCTGACTTCCACTGACTGTAGTGTGCCCACTGCCAGTGCCCACCACTCATACCGGCTGGCACAGGACTTTGCATAAAAAAGGCATTTAATTTTTACACTTTAGTGTAATTTCAGCTGCTTGCCTGCTGCTAGTGTGTGTCAGGCCGACTTCAACTGACTGTAGTGTGCCCACTGCCAGTGCCCACCCCTGTCATCCCGTGTGGCACAGGACTTTGCTTAAAAAAAAGGCACTTCATTTTTACACTTTAATCTAAGGTTAGTTGCCTGCCAGTGTGTGTCAGGCCGACTTCAACTGACTGTAGTGTGCCCACTGCCAGTGCCCACCCCTGTCATCCCGAGTGGCACAGGACTTTGCTTAAAAAATAGGCACTTAATTTTTACACTTTAATCTAAGGTTAGTTGCCTGCCAGTGTGTGTCAGGCTGACTTCCACTGACTGTAGTGTGCCCACTGCCAGTGCCCACCACTCATACCGGCTGGCACAGGACTTTGCATAAAAAAGGCATTTAATTTTTACACTTTAGTGTAATTTCAGCTGCTTGCCTGCTGCTAGTGTGTGTCAGGCCGACTTCAACTGACTGTAGTGTGCCCACTGCCAGTGCCCACCCCTGTCATCCCGTGTGGCACAGGACTTTGCTTAAAAAAAAGGCACTTCATTTTTACACTTTAATCTAAGGTTAGTTGCCTGCCAGTGTGTGTCAGGCCGACTTCAACTGACTGTAGTGTGCCCACTGCCAGTGCCCACCCCTGTCATCCCGAGTGGCACAGGACTTTGCTTAAAAAATAGGCACTTAATTTTTACACTTTAATCTAAGGTTAGTTGCCTGCCAGTGTGTGTCAGGCTGACTTCCACTGACTGTAGTGTGCCCACTGCCAGTGCCCACCACTCATACCGGCTGGCACAGGACTTTGCTTAAAAAAGGCATTTAATTTTTACACTTTAATGTAATTTCAGCTGCTTGCCTGCTGCTAGTGTGTGTCAGGCCGACTTCAACTGACTGTAGTGTGCCCACTGCCAGTGCCCACCACTCATACCGGCTGGCACAGGACTTTGCATAAAAAAGGCATTTAATTTTTACACTTTAGTGTAATTTCAGCTGCTTGCCTGCTGCTAGTGTGTGTCAGGCCGACTTCAACTGACTGTAGTGTGCCCACTGCCAGTGCCCACCCCTGTCATCCCGTGTGGCACAGGACTTTGCTTAAAAAAAAGGCACTTCATTTTTACACTTTAATCTAAGGTTAGTTGCCTGCCAGTGTGTGTCAGGCCGACTTCAACTGACTGTAGTGTGCCCACTGCCAGTGCCCACCCCTGTCATCCCGAGTGGCACAGGACTTTGCTTAAAAAATAGGCACTTAATTTTTACACTTTAATCTAAGGTTAGTTGCCTGCCAGTGTGTGTCAGGCTGACTTCCACTGACTGTAGTGTGCCCACTGCCAGTGCCCACCACTCATACCGGCTGGCACAGGACTTTGCATAAAAAAGGCATTTAATTTTTACACTTTAGTGTAATTTCAGCTGCTTGCCTGCTGCTAGTGTGTGTCAGGCCGACTTCAACTGACTGTAGTGTGCCCACTGCCAGTGCCCACCCCTGTCATCCCGTGTGGCACAGGACTTTGCTTAAAAAAAAGGCACTTCATTTTTACACTTTAATCTAAGGTTAGTTGCCTGCCAGTGTGTGTCAGGCCGACTTCAACTGACTGTAGTGTGCCCACTGCCAGTGCCCACCCCTGTCATCCCGAGTGGCACAGGACTTTGCTTAAAAAATAGGCACTTAATTTTTACACTTTAATCTAAGGTTAGTTGCCTGCCAGTGTGTGTCAGGCTGACTTCCACTGACTGTAGTGTGCCCACTGCCAGTGCCCACCACTCATACCGGCTGGCACAGGACTTTGCTTAAAAAAGGCATTTAATTTTTACACTTTAATGTAATTTCAGCTGCTTGCCTGCTGCTAGTGTGTGTCAGGCCGACTTCAACTGACTGTAGTGTGCCCACTGCCAGTGCCCACCCCTGTCATACCGAGTGGCACAGGACTTTGCTTAAAAAATAGGCACTTAATTTTTACA
Organism: Bufo bufo; assembly: GCF_905171765.1. NCBI lineage: Eukaryota > Metazoa > Chordata > Amphibia > Anura > Bufonidae > Bufo > Bufo bufo. Next base: position 199,674,818 of record NC_053391.1, on the reverse strand, counting down.
CTTTAATCTAAGGTTAGTTGCCTGCCAGTGTGTGTCAGGCTGACTTCCACTGACTGTAGTGTGCCCACTGCCAGTGCCCACCACTCATACCGGCTGGCACAGGACTTTGCATAAAAAAGGCATTTAATTTTTACACTTTAGTGTAATTTCAGCTGCTTGCCTGCTGCTAGTGTGTGTCAGGCCGACTTCAACTGACTGTAGTGTGCCCACTGCCAGTGCCCACCCCTGTCATCCCGTGTGGCACAGGACTTTGCTTAAAAAAAAGGCACTTCATTTTTACACTTTAATCTAAGGTTAGTTGCCTGCCAGTGTGTGTCAGGCCGACTTCAACTGACTGTAGTGTGCCCACTGCCAGTGCCCACCCCTGTCATCCCGAGTGGCACAGGACTTTGCTTAAAAAATAGGCACTTAATTTTTACACTTTAATCTAAGGTTAGTTGCCTGCCAGTGTGTGTCAGGCTGACTTCCACTGACTGTAGTGTGCCCACTGCCAGTGCCCACCACTCATACCGGCTGGCACAGGACTTTGCTTAAAAAAGGCATTTAATTTTTACACTTTAATGTAATTTCAGCTGCTTGCCTGCTGCTAGTGTGTGTCAGGCCGACTTCAACTGACTGTAGTGTGCCCACTGCCAGTGCCCACCCCTGTCATACCGAGTGGCACAGGACTTTGCTTAAAAAATAGGCACTTAATTTTTACACTTTAATCTAAGGTTAGTTGCCTGCCAGTGTGTGTCAGGCTGACTTCCACTGACTGTAGTGTGCCCACTGCCAGTGCCCACCCCTGTCATACCGAGTGGCACAGGACTTTGCTTAAAAAATAGGCACTTAATTTTTACACTTTAATCTAAGGTTAGTTGCCTGCCAGTGTGTGTCAGGCTGACTTCCACTGACTGTAGTGTGCCCACTGCCAGTGCCCACCACTCATACCGGCTGGCACAGGACTTTGCATAAAAAAGGCATTTAATTTTTACACTTTAGTGTAATTTCAGCTGCTTGCCTGCTGCTAGTGTGTGTCAGGCCGACTTCAACTGACTGTAGTGTGCCCACTGCCAGTGCCCACCCCTGTCATACCGAGTGGCACAGGACTTTGCTTAAAAAATAGGCACTTAATTTTTACACTTTAATCTAAGGTTAGTTGCCTGCCAGTGTGTGTCAGGCTGACTTCCACTGACTGTAGTGTGCCCACTGCCAGTGCCCACCCCTGTCATACCGAGTGGCACAGGACTTTGCTTAAAAAATAGGCACTTAATTTTTACACTTTAATCTAAGGTTAGTTGCCTGCCAGTGTGTGTCAGGCTGACTTCCACTGACTGTAGTGTGCCCACTGCCAGTGCCCACCACTCATACCGGCTGGCACAGGACTTTGCTTAAAAAAGGCATTTAATTTTTACACTTTAATGTAATTTCAGCTGCTTGCCTGCTGCTAGTGTGTGTCAGGCCGACTTCAACTGACTGTAGTGTGCCCACTGCCAGTGCCCACCCCTGTCATACCGAGTGGCACAGGACTTTGCTTAAAAAATAGGCACTTAATTTTTACACTTTAATCTAAGGTTAGTTGCCTGCCAGTGTGTGTCAGGCTGACTTCCACTGACTGTAGTGTGCCCACTGCCAGTGCCCACCACTCATACCGGCTGGCACAGGACTTTGCATAAAAAAGGCATTTAATTTTTACACTTTAGTGTAATTTCAGCTGCTTGCCTGCTGCTAGTGTGTGTCAGGCCGACTTCAACTGACTGTAGTGTGCCCACTGCCAGTGCCAACCACTGATACCGGGTGGCACAGTAGCTTGCCGATAAATAAGGCATTTAATTTTTAGACAGTAGTCTAAATTCAGTTGCTTGCCTGCTGCCAGTGTGTGTCAGGCCCGCTTCCACTGACTGTAGTGTGCCCACTGCCAGTGCCAACCACTGATACCGGGTGGCACAGTAGCTTGCCGATAAATAAGGCATTTAATTTTTAGACAGTAGTCTAAATTCAGTTGCTTGCCTGCTGCCAGTGTGTGTCAGGCCCTCTTCCACTGACTGTAGTGTGCCCACTGCCAGTGCCAACCACTCATACCGGGTGGCACAGTAGCTTGCCGATAAATAAGGCATTTAATTTTTACACTTTAGTGTAATTTCAGTTGCTTGCCTGCTGCCAGTGTGTGTCAGGCCCGCTTCTACTGACTGTAGTGTGCCCACTGCCAGTGCCAACCACTGATACCATCTCCCCGTTCGAAAAATCTATTCAATAAATGGCACCCAGATTGGGGACGTTAGAGGGATTAAACTGATGAGAATAGTACTACAGAAAATACCACTCATATCGGGTGTGACAGTAAATTGCACGGCGCAGACGCAGTCACCGTGGATAAAAACAAAGGGGAGGGAGCCAGCGTTTTTTTAACCATCTCCCCGTTCGAAAAATCAATTCAATTGACCTTTCGGGGACCCTTGGTGTTGTACGTGGCTGGGTGGAGGAAGAAACCTTCAATGACATCACCGGGACGTGGCTAGCTTGGTATCCAACCTTGTGCAAATGGGGAGTTTGCGGTTGTGCAAATGAACTGTTTGCGGTGCATTAAAAGGGGAGTTTGGTCTGTCAATGTCTGTGATGCGGGCGTAACCCTTACACTACCTGATCGATACAACATCATACCTGATCGTATACACACACTGGATGTTTTAAAGCACGTTATTCCAAACAATTTAGGAATGTTAGTTGATTTATGCCCTTTATGGATTAAAACCCGACTCTGCGTCCACTACGTAATTTTCCATGGGAGTTTTGCCATAGATCCCCCTCCGGCATGCCACAGTCCAGGTGTTAGACCCCTTGAAACAACTTTCTCATCACTATTGTGGCCAGAAAGAGTCCCTGTGGGTTTTAAAATTCGCCTGTCTATTGAAGTCTATGGCGGTTCGCCCGGTTCGCCAGTTCGCGAACATTTGCGGAAGTTCTCGTTCGCTGTTCGCGAACTGAAAATTTTATGTTCGCGACATCACTAATCATGTAAAGCACTTTAGGGGCCATTTATTGAGACCAGCGTTTTAGACACCGGTCTTAAAAAGGCCCTGTGCTGGTAATGGATCTGCAGCAGTTAGGCTCCATTCAGACGTCCGCAAATGGGTCCCCATCCGTTTCGCAATATCGGGAGCGAGTGCGGACCCATTCATTCTCAATGGGGCAGAACGGGATGCGGAGAGCACACTATGTGCTCTCCGCATCTGCATTTCCGGAGCGCTGCCCTGAACTTCCGGGCTTCAGCCCCGAACGTCTGGGACGCAGCTCCGCAAAAAAATAGAACATCTCCTATTCTTGTTCGCAATTGCGGACAAGAATAGGCAGTTCTATGGGGGGGTGCCGACCGGGTGTATTGCGGATCTGCAATACACCACGGACGTGTGAATGGACCCTTAGGTAGAGGTGCCGGCCTCTTCATAACTTCGGCGGATCAACTAGTGCTTCTAAATGTATGCCAGCTTCCTTGCTGGAGTAGATTTAGACCATTTTCTATGCCTAAAACAGTTGTAGAAAATGATGAATGCGAAGGGCCTGCCTGCCCATCCCCTTTCCCTGTCCACATCAGACCCACTTTTTTAGACCTGGTGTGAGCAGGGAAAAGTCACATATTGTGGTGCAAAGAACCATTGCACTGCAATCTGCGCCAGAAATACATATAGATTTCTGTTAGTAAATAACCCCCTTTGTATTTCAAATACCTCATACAAATCATCATTACGATCATCTGAGAATAATTTGGCTGACTTATGCAACCTTTTTGGTATACTGTATCCAGGTGAAATAGTTGTGCGATAACATGGTCTGGATTAAGCATATTGTCCATGAGAGTCGATATTGTGATTAAACAACGGACTCACCCAAAATATAAGCTCAGAGGACCTGTGTTCTCAGTGTGTAAAACTCCTGTAACAGAGCACACCATGCAACATGTCACTGCATATCCACCGGAGGAGCACGTCATAGCAAATTTAACTGAAAATGCTTGTGTGTGTAGAAAAAAAAATCATGAATTGCTGTTCAGCTCACCACACCAACACTTGAGTCCTGGAACAGACAGCCTGGAAAAATAGCTGTTCCTGCTACGGAAATAGTACTAGAAGGTAGAATCCAGTACGAAGACCAATAAAACAATGATTCTTTATTGATCACTCAAAATCCATAAGGTTCATATTAACAGCTACCCGTTTTGGATGAACACGTTGTCCTTCATCACAGCATTTCATAAAGTGTACAAACATATTTAACCACTTAAGGACCACAGGTTTATACCCCCCTAAAGACCAGGCCCTTTTTTACAAATCGGCACTCCACAACTTTAGCGGTTTATTGCTCGGTCATGCAACTTACCACCCAAATGAATTTTACCTCCTTTTCTTCTCACTAATAGAGCTTTCATTTGGTGGTATTTCATTGCTGCTGACATTTTTACTTTTTTTGTTATTAATCGAAATTTAACGATTTTTTTGAAAAAAAATGACATTTTTCACTTTCAGTTGTAAAATTTTGCAAAAAAAACCACATCCATATATAAATTTTGCTCTGAATTTATTGTTCTACATGTCTTTGATAAAAAAAAAATGTTTGGGTAAAAAAAAAATGGTTTGGGTAAAAGTTATAGCGTTTACAAACTATGGTACAAAAATGTGAATTTCCGCTTTTTGAAGCAGCTCTGACTTTCTGAGCACCTGTCATGTTTCCTGAGGTTCTACAATGCCCAGACAGTACAAACACCCCACAAATGACCCCATTTCGGAAAGTAGACACCCTAAGGTATTCGCTGATGGGCATAGTGAGTTCATAGAACTTTTTATTTTTTGTCACAAGTTAGCGGAAAATTATGATTTGTTTTTTTTTTTTTCTTACAAAGTCTCATATTCCACTAACTTGTGACAAAAAATAAAAGCTTCCATGAACTCACTATGCCCATCAGCGAATACCTTGGGATGTCTTCTTTCCAAAATGGGGTCACTTGTGGGGTAGTTATACTGCCCTGGCATTCTAGGGGCCCAAATGTGTGGTAAGGAGTTTGAAATCAAATTCTGTAAAAAATGACCAGTGAAATCCGAAAGGTGCTCTTTGGAATATGGGCCCCTTTGCCCACCTAGGCTGCAAAAAAGTGTCACACATGTGGTATCTCCGTATTCAGGAGAAGTTGGGGAATGTGTTTTGGGGTGTCATTTTACATATACCCATGCTGGGTGAGAGAAATATCTTGGCAAAAGACAACTTTGTATAAAAAAATGGTAAAAGTTGTCTTTTGCCAAGATATTTCTCTCACCCAGCATGGGAATATGTAAAATGACACCCCAAAACACATTCCCCAACTTCTCCTGAATACGGAGATACCACATGTGTGACACTTTTTTGCAGCCTAGGTGGGCAAAGGGGCCCATATTCCAAAGAGCACCTTTCGGATTTCACTGGTCATTTTTTACAGAATTTGATTTTAAACTCCTTACCACACATTTGGGCCCCTAGAATGCCAGGGCAGTATAACTACCCCACAAGTGACCCCATTTTGGAAAGAAGACACCCCAAGGTATTCGCTGATGGGCATAGTGAGTTCATGGAAGTTTTTATTTTTTGTCACAAGTTAGTGGAATATGAGACTTTGTAAGAAAAAAATAAAATAAAAAAAATCATCATGTTCCACTAACTTGTGACAAAAAATAAAAACTTCCATGAACTCACTATGCCCATCAGCGAATACCTTGGGATGTCTTCTTTCCAAAATGGGGTCACTTGTGGGGTAGTTATACTGCCCTGGCATTCTAGGGGCCCAAATGTGTGGTAAGGAGTTTGAAATCAAATTCTGTAAAAAATGGCCAGTGAAATCCGAAAGGTGCTCTTTGGAATATGGGCCCCTTTGCCCACCTAGGCTGCAAAAAAGTGTTACACATCTGGTATCGCCGTACTCAGGAGAAGTTGGGGAATGTGTTTTGGGGTGTCATTTTACATATACCCATGCTGGGTGAGAGAAATATCTTGGTCAAATGCCAACTTTGTATAAAAAAATGGGAAAAGTTGTCTTTTGCCAAGATATTTCTCTCACCCAGCATGGGTATATGTAAAATGACACCCCAAAACACATTCCCCAACTTCTCCTGAATACTTAGATACCACATGTGTGACACTTTTTTGCAGCCTAGGTGGGCAAAGGGGCCCATATTCCAAAGAGCACCTTTCGGATTTCACTGGTCATTTTTTACAGAATTTGATTTCAAACTCCTTACCACACATTTGGGCCCCTAGAATGCCAGGGCAGTATAACTACCCCACAAGTGACCCCATTTTGGAAAGAAGACACCCCAAGGTATTTGCTGATGGGCATAGTGAGTTCATGGAAGTTTTTATTTTTTGTCACAAGTTAGTGGAATATAAGACTTTGTAAGAAAAAAAAATAAAAAATAAAATCATCATTTTCCACTAACTTGTGACAAAAAATTAAAATTCTAGGAACTCGCCATGCCCCTCATGGAATACCTTGGGGTGTCTCCTTTCCAAAATGGGGTCACTTGTGGGGTAGTTATACTGCCCTGGCATTTTCCAGGGGCCCTAATGTGTGGTAAGTAGGTAAATGACCTGTGAAATCCGAAAGGTGCTCTTTGTTATATGGGCCCCTTTGCCCACCTAGGCTGCAAAAAAGTGTCACACATGTGGTATCGCCGTATTCAGGAGAAGTTGGGGAATGTGTTTTCGGGTGTCATTTTACATATACCCATGCTGGGTGAGAGAAATATCTTGGCAAAAGACAACTTTTCCCATTTTTTTATACAAAGTTGGCATTTGACCAAGATATTTCTCTCACCCAGCATGGGTATATGTAAAATGACACCCCAAAACACATTCCCCAACTTCTCCTGAGTACGGCGATACCAGATGTGTGACACTTTTTTTGCAGCCTAGATGCGCAAAGGTGCCCAAATTCCTTTTAGGAGGGCATTTTTAGACATTTGGATACCAGACTTCTTCTCACGCTTTGGGGCCCCTAGAATGCCAGGGCAGTATAAATACCCCACATGTGACCCCATTTTGGAAAGAAGACACCCCAAGGTATCCAATGAGGGGCATAGCGAGTTCATAGAATTATTTTTTTTTTGGCACAAGTTAGCGGAAATTGATATTTTTTATTTTTTTCTCACAAAGTCTCCCTTTCCGCTAACTTGGGACAAAAATTTCAATCTTTCATGGACTCAATATGCCCCTCACGGAATACCTGGGGGTGTCTTCTTTCCGAAATGGGGTCACATGTGGGGTATTTATACTGCCCTGGCATTCTAGGGGCCCTAAAGCGTGAGAAGAAGTCTGGAATATAAATGTCTAAAAAATTTTACGCATTTGGATTCCGTGAGGGGTATGGTGAGTTCATGTGAGATTTAATTTTTTGACACAAGTTAGTGGAATATGAGACTTTGTAAGAAAAAAATAATAATTTCCGCTAACTTGGGCCAAAAAAATGTCTGAATGGAGCCTTACAGAGGGGTGATCAATGACAGGGGGGTGATCAATGACAGGGGGGTGATCAATGACAGGGGGGTGATCAGGGAGTCTATATGGGGTGATCACCCCCCTGTCATTGATCACCCCCCTATAAGGCTCCATTCAGATGTCCGTATGTGTTTTGCGGATCCGATCCATGTATCCGTGGATCCGTAAAAATCATACGGACATCTGAATGCAGCCTGACAGGGGGGGGTGATCAATGACAGGGGCGGTGATCAATGACAGGGGGGTGATCAGGGAGTCTATATGGGATGATCACCCCCCCGGAAGGCTCCAGGGAGACGCCTGTATGTGTTTTGCGGATCCGATCCATCTATCAGTGGATCCGTAAAAATCATGCGGACGTCTGAATGGAGCTTTACAGGGGGGTGATCAATGACAGGGGGGTAATCAATGACAGGGGGGTGATCAGGGAGTCTATATAGGGTGATCACCACAGTCATTGATCACGCCCCTGTAAGGCTCCATTCAGACGTCCGTATGCGTTTTGCGGATCCGATCCATCTATCAGTGGATCCGTAAAAATCATGCGGACGTCTGAATGGAGCTTTACAGGGGGGTGATCAATGACAGGGGGGTAATCAATGACAGGGGGGTGATCAGGGAGTCTATATGGGGTGATCACCACAGTCATTGATCACGCCCCTGTAAGGCTCCATTCAGACGTCCGTGTGCGTTTTGCGGATCCGATCCATCTATCAGTGGATCCGTAAAAATCATGCGGACGTCTGAATGGAGCTTTACAGGGGTGTGATCAATGACAGGGGGGTGATGAGGGAGTCTATATGGGGTGATCAACACAGTCATTGATCACGCCCTTGTAAGGCTCCATTCAGACGTCCGTGTGCGTTTTGCGGATCCGATCCATCTATCAGTGGATCCGTAAAAATCATGCGGACGTCTGAATGGAGCTTTACAGGGGTGTGATCAATGACAGGGGGGTAATCAATGACAGGGGGGTGATCAGGGAGTCTATATGGGGTGATCAGGGGTGATCAGGGGCTAATAAGGGGTCAATAAGTGACGGGGGGTGTAGTGTAGTGTAGTGGTGCTTGGTGCTACTTTACTGAGCTACCTGTGTCCTCTGGTGGTCGATCCAAACAAAGGGGACCACCAGAGGACCAGGTAGCAGGTATATTAGACGCTGTTATCATAACAGCGTCTAATATACCTGTTAGGGGTTAAAAAAATCACATCTCTAGCCTGCCAGCGAACGATCGCCGCTGGCAGGCTGGAGATCAACTCTCTTACCTTCCGTTCCTGTGAGCGCGCGCGCCTGTGTGCGCGCGTTCACAGGAAATCTCGGCTCACGCGAGATGACGCCAATCGGCGTTAGTGTGACCTGAGAGCGCCGCAGAAATGACGCCTTTCGGCGTTAGTGTGACGGTAAGTGGTTAAAACACCAGATAAACAGTACCACAATTCATTACAAGTATATCCTTTATTAGGCTTTACAAATAACATTAAAATATCAGTAGCAATCATGTAATACTAGAATGACACAGAGTGTGTGACATCTATAATCACAATGTATAAGTTCCCTTTTGCTATAACACAGCGCAGGCCAAAATCCCACACTGCAAGCAATATGGCCAAGGCTGGTGCAAGGATTTTTGCCAACGCAAGTGAAGCTACATTTTGACTTCTCCTCCATCCATGTTGCCATAGTTCTCCCCCTCCATCCATGTTGTCACATTTCTCCCCCCTCCATCCATGTTGCCACATTTCTCCCCCCTCCATCCATGTTGCCACATTTCTCCCCCTCCATCCATGTTGTCACATTTCTCCCCCTCCATCCATATTGTCACATTTCTCCCCCTCCATCCATGTCTTCACATTTCTCCCCTTCCATCCATGTTGCATATTTCTCCCCCTCCATCCATATTGTCACATTTCTCCTCCTCCATCCATGTTGTCACATTTCTCCCCCTCCATCCATGTTGTCACATTTCTCCCCCTCCATCCATATTGCCACATTTCTCCCCCTCCATCCATGTTGTCACATTTCTCCCCCTCCATCCATATTGTCACATTTCTCCCCCTCCATCCATATTGTCACATTTCTCCCCCCTCCATCCATGTTGCCATAGTTCTCCCCCCTCCATTCATGTTGTGACATTTCTCCCCCCTCCATCCATGTTGTGACATTTCTCCCCCTCCATCCATATTGTCACATTTCTCCCCCCCTCCATCCATGTTGCCATAGTTCTCCCCCTCCATCCATGTTGTCACATTTCTCCCCCTCCATCCATGTTGTCACATTTCTCCTCCTCTATCCATGTTGTCACATTTCTCCCCCTCCATCCATGTTGTCACATTTCTCCCCCTCCATCCATGTTGTCACATTTCTCCCCCCTCCATCCATGTTGTCACATTTCTACCCCCTCCATCATGTCCATTTCACCCCCCCATGCCACATACATTTCTCCCTGCGGGCCTCACAGACAGACTACTCAGAGACATTTGTCCACACAGTTACTTACCACCAACAGCTCCGCCTCCAGTCTCCAGACCTCCGCTCCCCAGTCCACACCAGTTGCTGATGCCTGCCGACCGCCGCCACTCCATCGGCAGTCACACCCCCCTGACTGTCTGTGTTTCCGATGCCGTGCTGCTGCTGAGCCTGCGTGCTGCTCTGTGAGGAGGTAAGGGCCGGAGCCCACGGCACACCTGCAGGCTGGAGTGGGTGGCCGGGCCCTGCGGGGCAAGTCCACAAGTTATGTATTTTTTTTTAAATTCCGCCCTATTGTCACATTTCTCCCCCCTCCATCCATGTTGCCCTAGTTCTCCCCCCTCCATTCATGTTGTGACATTTCTCCCCCCTCCATCCATGTTGTGACATTTCTCCCCCCTCCATCCATGTTGTGACATTTCTCCCCCTCCATCCATATTGTCACATTTCTCCCCCCCTCCATCCATGTTGCCATAGTTCTCCCCCTCCATCCATGTTGTCACATTTCTCCCCCTCCATCCATGTTGTCACATTTCTCCCCCTCCATCCATATTGTCACATTTCTCCCCCTCCATCCATGTTGTCACATTTCTCCCCCTCCATCCATGTTGTCACATTTCTCCCCCCTCCATCCATGTTGTCACATTTCTCCCCCCTCCATCCATGTTGTCACATTTCTCCCCCCTCCATCATGTCCATTTCACCCCCCCATGCCACATACATTTCTCCCTGCGGGCCTCACAGACAGACTACTCAGAGACATTTGTCCACACAGTTACTTACCACCAACAGCTCCGCCTCCAGTCACCCCCCTGACTGTCTGTGTTTCCGATGCCGCCCCCCCCTTTTCTGCGCCCTCATGTAGCCGCTTGGTCTGCCTTATTATAGAGCCGGCCCTGAATATGGCTATACTAACCCCTGACACGCACTTCGCATCTCGCTTCCTGAGGTACCAGTCAGAACCAAAGCCTGGTTCGGATCCAAGTTTTAAAGTGGTTTTATACTTTAAAAATCAAATATTGAAGTTATTTAACGAAGTCTCACGAGACTAGACAAATAACTCACTTCACCTCATCGGAGGCAGTACATTTTAATGCTGTACGGAGACGTATCTCTATACAGCATTAATCCGAATGTTTTAGAATGTTTGCTTTATTCATCACTAATGGCTACACTGCAGGGTTCAAAAGGGAAAAGCTACCTTTTGGCTTTTGCAGCAGATTTTGATGGCTTGGTTTATGGACACGATGTTGCTTTTGAACAGCAACTGGGTACAGCCATTTTCTGACAACCATGCTTTTTTTATTTTTCTCTCAAGGGAGCTGTGTGAGGGCTTATTTTTTTGCTGGATGAATTGCCATTATCACTGGTTCTACTTTGGGGTACATATAGCATTTTCATCACTTTTTATTCTGCTTTTTGGGAAGCTGTTGTCACGGTCACGGTTTAGTGTTTGACCGTGACGTGTTTGCCGTGCAGACTCGTTGCTTGTGGTAACATGTAGTTTGTTGTTTGCACGTGCACTTTCCTTTTATATGGTGTTATCCCTGTTTTGGTTGGCGCCAGGTTAATTACTAGTGGTGTGGTGGGTGTGACCTCAGGCCTCTTTATATATTGGTGTGTTGGAGCCTAAGGTCAGAGTTTGTTGGTTGTCAGTCTGTGTAGGAGCTTTGCTCCCTGGCTGAATGTGGTGTCTGTGTGAGTCACCCTTATTTATTATATTATTTACCTTGCCCTGGCTGTGTGTCCCCTCCGGTGTGTTTCTGTTATTCCTCCCCCACCTGGTGTATGTTGTTTTGGTGTGGTCTTTGTTTGGAGGTTTATATGTTGGTGTGCCTGCTCTGAAAGGGGCTTGCTTTCCCAGAGGGGTTTAAGCAATAGCAAGACTGTGGGATTCCCAGCCTGGAGCCGTCCTTCCATCTCGGCTGCAGCAGATAAGTGTGGATAGCATTTGTTTTGTTGCTGTGTTACTTACCTGCCATACTGCTTATCCCATAGTCTTGCATCCTGCTAGCTACTGGGCCTCTCGGGACACCATTCATCCGTGGTGAAGGATGAATGGGTGGTCTCTGCCCTGTCATCAGGCCTAGGGCATAGCAGGGATACCTAGGGTTCTAGGTTGGTGAGCATAAGCCCCCTTACCTTCAGAGGCGGCTCATGCACTAGGAGTCTAGGGAGATTTCAGGGTTGCATTAGGAGGTGACCTGCTCCTTGTTCCCTGCTATCTGGCATTGCAGCCACTGTCATTGCACGGTGGGGGTTTTTCCCCACTCCCCGCCGTGACATTATAATTAGAGTTGAGCGGACACCTGGATGTTCGGGTTCAACGAGTTCGGCCGAACTTGAAAAAAAAGTTCGGGTTCGGGTCAAGTTCGGAACTTGACCCGAACTTGACCTTGAACCTAAACCCCATTGAAGTCAATGGGGAACCGAACTTTTGGGCACTAAAATGGCTCTAAAATAGTCCTGGAAAGGGCTAGAGGGCTGCAAAAGGCATCAAAAAGTGCTTAAGAGCATGGCAACTGTTCTGCAAACAAATGTGGATAGGGAAATGACTTAAAATAACATAAAATACAGAAAAATTTAAAATAACAATCTGGATCTAGGAGTAGGAGGTTGAGGAGGCGGTGGATGGGGCGGTGTAGGTTGACGTGGCGGTGTAGGTGGAAGCGGCGGTGAAGGAGGAATAGGTAGCCAACACTGATTTGTGTTATTTTTTATTTTTAAATTGGGACATATAACAAAATAAAACAAAGAATAAGTGCACTTGAGTACAAGAAAGGATGGTTGAGGCTGGTATAAATGTCTATTCTGCACAAGGTACGGACAAGTCCTGTGGGATCCATGCCTGGGTAATTTTAATAAACATAAGCTTGTCCACATTGGCTGCGGCCTGTGATAATGCTCTCTGCCGTGCTAAACACATGTTCACACTATATACTGGCTGCAGGGCAGGTCAGCACTAGAGATGTCACGAACATAAAATTTTCAGTTCGCGAACGGCGAACGCAAATTTCCTCAAATGTTCGCGAACCGGGCGAACCGCCATAGACTTCAATAGGCAGGCGAATTTTAAAACCCACAGGGACTCTTTCTAGCCACAGTAGTGATGGAAAAGTTGTTTCAAGGGGACTAACACCTGGACTGTGGCATGCCGGAGGGGGATCCATGGCAAAACTCCCATGGAAAATTACATAGTTGACGCAGAATTGGGTTTTAATCCATAAAGGGCATAAATCACCTAACAATCCTAAATTTTTTTGAACAACATGGTTTAAAACATCCAGTGTGTGTATACGATCAGGTATGATGTTGTATCGATCAGGTAGTGTAAGGGTTACGCCCGCTTCACAGACATTGACAGACCAAACTCCCTTTTTAATGCACCGCAAACAACCGCAAACAGTCCATTTGGCCAACCGCAAACTCCCCATTTGCACAAGGTTGGATACCAAGCTAGCCATGTCCCGTTGAGGTCATTGAAGGTTTCTTCCTCCACCCAGCCACATACAACACCAAGGGTTACCGAAAGGTGAATTGAATAGATTTTTCGAACGGGGAGATGGTTAAAAAAACGATGGCTCCCTCCCCTTTGTTTGAATCCACGGTCACTGCGTCTGCGCCGTGCAATTTACTCTCACACCCGATATGAGTGGTATTTTCTGTAGTTCTCTTCTCATCAGTTTAATCCCTGTTACGTCCCCAATCTGGGGTCCATTTATTGAATAGATTTTTCGAACGGGGAGATGGTTAAAAAAGCGCTGGCTCCCTCCCCTTTGTTTGAATCCACAGTCACTACGTCTGCGCTGTGCAATTTACTCTCACACCCGATATGAGTGCTATTTTCTGTAGTTCTCTTCTCATCAGTTTAATCCCTGTTACGTCCCCAATCTGGGGTCCATTTATTAAATAGATTTTTCAAACGGGGAGATGGTTAAAAAAACGCTGGCTCCCTCCCCTTTGTTTCAATCCACGGTCACTGCATCTGCGCCGTGCAATTTACTCTCACACCCGATATGAGTGGTATTTTCTGTAGTTCTCTTCTCATCAGTTTAATCACTGTTACGTCCCCAATCTGCGGTCCATTTATTGAATAGATTTTTCGAACGGGGAGATGGTTAAAAAAACGCTGGCTCCCTCCCCTTTGTTTGAATCCACGGTCACTGCGTCTGCGCCGTGCAATTTACTCTCACACCCGATAAGAGAGTTATTTTCTGTAGTTCTCTTCTCATCAGTTTAATTCCTGTTACGTCCCCAATCTGGGGTCCATTTATTGAATTGATTTTTCGAACGGGGAGATGGTTAAAAAAACGCTGGCTCCCTCCCCTTTGTTTGAATCCACGATCACTACGTCTGCGCCATGCAATTTACTCTCACACCCGATATGAGTGTTATTTTCTGTAGTTCTCTTCTCATAAGTTTAATCCCTGTTACGTCCCCTATCAGGTATTGCCTTTTGTGAAAAAAAATTTAGGCCGGGTACCTTCGACTGCCTTCACAGTGACAGACCAAACTCTGATACACCAAACTGAATTGATTTTAGGAACCGGGTGATAGAAAAAGCAGCTTGGTCGGTCCTCTTACTCCCAAGTTGGGGCACTGCGCGTGCACGGAGCAATGTGCTGTGACACCCTATATGAGTGGTGTCTTAACTAGTACTATTCCTATCAGTTTAATCCCTGTTGCGTCCCCTATCCGGGGACGTGTGTCGAATTGATTAACCATTGTCGAATTAACGAACCATTACGACATCCTGAAATAATTTAGTTCTGAGCTCTGTACTTGCTTTTTATTGGAATTGATGGGGATTTTTTTAATTGTCTGCATTATTTCTAATAAACTATTAAGAGACTTTATTATGATTTTTTTATTTTATGTATTAAAAACCCATACAACTTAAAAAAATTAAAAAAATTAAATTATGTTTTTTTCTATGAAAAATTATCCAGCCGATCTGGTCTGATCATAATAAAGCAACGGCCTTATCATCTGGGGTGTGGCAACATTGCCAACACACTCATAGAGGTGATGATCGCTTGATTGTGATACGCAAGCCCCTTCACCATGACAAGGTGGTGTTTTTGCAGCCACAGTGCAGCACCAGAGGACAGAAAAATTAGGCATGTACACATGACTGAAAAATAATGGTATTGTTGCAGCCGCTGTTGTAGCAGCAGCCGGAAAAAATTTTGTTTTCAAGGCAGAAAGGTGACTAAAACATTGCGGCTTGAACCCTAGTTGGTGGCGGAGAATTCACGAAAGTCATCCGGTATGCAGACATTAAATAAAGCAGCGTGGGGACCATTTTGAGGCCAAGGCATGTCATCAGGCCTTTTGTTAGTCAAACGTATCCCCCACTGTCAGTCCCTTCGGGATCCATGCCTCATTCATCTTAATGAAGGTGAGGTAATCAACACTTTTTTGACCGAGGTGACTTCTCTTGTCAGTGACAATGCCTCCTGCTGCACTGAAGGTCCTTTCTGACAGGACACTTGAAACGGGGAAGGCCAGAAGTTCTATCGCAAACTCGGATAGCTCAGGCCACAGGTCAAGCCTGCACACCCAGTAGTCAAGGGGTTCATCGCTCTTCAGAGTGTCGATATCTGCAGTTAAGGCAAGGTAGTCTGCTACCTGTCTGTCGAGTCGTTCTCTAAGGCTGGATCCCGAAGGGCTGTGGCGATGTGTAGGACTGAAAAAGCTCTGCATGTCCTCCATCAACAACACATCTGTAAAGCGCCCTGTCCTTGTCGCCGTGGTCGTGGTAGGAGGAGGATTACTTTCACCTCTTCCCCAGTTAGATTCCCGTTGTGCTGTGACATCCCCCTTATAATCTGTGTAAAGCATATTTTTTTGTTTGGTTTTGAACTGCTGCATCCTTTCCGACTTTCGGTAATTTGGTAAAATTTCTGCCACTTTCTGCTTATACCAGGGGTCTAGTAGCGTGGCCACCCAGTACAGGTCGTTCTCCTTCATACTTTTTATACGAGGGTCCCTCAACAGACATGACAGCATGAAAGACCCCATTTGCACAAGGTTGGATGCCGAGCTACTCATTTCCCGTTCCTCGTCCTCACTGATGTCATTGACGGTCTGTTCTTCCCCCCAGCCACGTACAACACCACGGGTCCCAGATAGGTGACAACAGCGAGCACCCTGGGATGGCTGCTGTGGTTGGTCTTCCTCCTCCTCAAAGCCACATTCCTCCTCTGACTCCTCTTCCTCATACTCCTCTTCCAGCGTTGCCGCAGGTCCAGCAAGCGATGATGACAAGGCTGTTTCTGGTGGTGATGGTGACCACAACTCTTCCTCTTCCTTTTCACGATCATCTACAGCCTGATCCAGCACTCTTCGCAGGGCACGCTTCAGGAAGAAAACAAATGGGATGAGGTCGCTGATGGTGCTTTCGGTGCGACTGACTAGGTTTGTCACCTCCTCAAAAGGACGCATGAGCCTACAGGCATTGCGCATGAGCATCCAGTAACGTGGCAAAAGAATTCCCAGCTCCGCAGAGGCTGTCCTAGCACCCCGGTCATACAAATACTCGTTGATGGCTTTTTCTTGTTGGAGCAGGCGGTCGAACATTAGGAGTTTTGAATTCCAACGTGTCGGGCTGTCGCAAATCAAGCGCCTCACTGGCATGTTGTTTCGCTGCTGGATATCTGAAAAGTGCGCCATGGCCGTGTAGGAACGCCTGAAATGGCCACACACCTTCCTGGCCTGCTTGAGGACGTCCTGTAAGCCTGGGTACTTAGACACAAAGCGTTGTACGATGAGATTCAACACATGTGCCATGCACGGCACATGTGACAACTTGCCCAAATAAAATGCAGCCAACTAATTGCTTCCATTGTCACACACCCCTTTGCTGATCTCCAGTTGGTGTGGGGTCAGCCACTGATCCACCTGTGCGTTCAGGGCGGACAGGAGTGCTGGTCCGGTGTGGCTCTCTGCTTTCAGGCAAGTCAACCCCAAGACAGTTGATGTGCAGCCAGATGCCGCAGCAGAAGAGGACTCAGCCGGGAAGGTTATCGAAGAGGATGGAGTAGGAGGAGTAGAGGAGGTGGCAGTAGGCCTGCATGAAAGTCGTGGCGATGTCACCAACTCCCCTGCAGAGCCACGCATTCCATGCTTGTCAGCCATCAGCAGGTTGACCCAATGCGCAGTGTAGGTGATATACCTGCCCTGACCGTGCTTTGCAGACCAGGTATCTGTGGTCAGATGGACCCTTGCCCCAACACTGTATGCCAGAGATGCCATGACTTCCTTTTCAATAACAGAGTAGAGGTTTGGGATTGCCCTTTTTGAATTTTTTTTTTATCCGGGTACCTTCCACTGTGGTGTCCCAATAGCGACAAATTTTTTGAAGGCCTCAGACTCCACCAGCTTGTATGGTAAAAGCTGGCGGGCTAAGAGTTCCGTCAAGCCAGCTGTCAGACGCCGGGCAAGGGGTGACTCTGTGACATTGGCTTCTTGCGCTCAAACATTTCCTTGACAGACACCTGACTGTGGGCAGATGAGATGGAACTGCTGAAGGTGAGAGGCGGAGTGGCGGATGGTTGAGAGGGGGCAAGGAGGACAGCAGTGGTTGACGAGGCTGAAGATGCTGGACCAGGAGGAGGATGGCGGCTTTGAGTTTGTGTGCTGCTTGTACTCATGTGTTGATCCCATTGGCGTTTGTGATGTGAGATCATGTGCCTTCGCAAAGCAGTTGTACCGAGGTGGGTGTTGGACTTCCCACGACTCTGTTTTTTTCGGCACAGGTTGCAAATGGCATTGCTGTTATCAGAGGCAGACACACAAAAAAAATGCCACACTGCTGAGCTTTGCAATGACGGCATTCTGGTGGTGGCAACAGCATGTGTTGATTGGCGTGCTGTTTGGCTGACCCCGGGTGCCGATACATGCTGTCTGACTGTGCCACTAGCTCCTTGCGACGACCTCCCCCAGCTTCCAACTCGTCTCCTCCTTCTCTCTGTCTCCCCTTCTGAACTTTCCCCCTCTTCTTCTTCTCTTCGAGCAGGCACCCACGTGGCATCCACGGACACATCGTCATCATTAACCACTTCACTTGTATTTGACACCTCAGCAAAGGAAGCAGCAGCGGGTACAACATCATCATCACCATCATCATCACACTGTATGTCCATGTGTGTAATCCTGCCTGACTGAGACATATCCCTGTTATCTACATCCTCTGACAATAATGGTTGCGCATCACAAATTTCATCCAACTGATGTGTAAATAACTCCTCTGACGGATCAAGTGAAGCGGCTGTGGTGGCTGTGGTGGTAGTGGTGGTGTTGGTGGCGGGCCGGAGAGTGGTAACTTGAGAGCTGGTGACCGAAGCTGAGCTGGAGGAGGATGGTGCATCAAGGTTCTTAGCGGAAGCTGTTGAAGATTGGGTGTCCTGTGTAAGCCAGTCAACTATGTCCTCAGAATTTTTCGAGTTCAGGATATGTGGCCTCTGAACACTGGGCATTATTCCAGGGCCAGTGGAAATCACAGCACCACGACGGCCCCTGTGGGGTGGCCTGCCTCTGCCTGTCATTTTTTTTTAGATAAGTGCCACTATGGGTGCAGGGTACTGTGCCACCCTATATAAGTGGTGGGCAGTGGGCACAGTACAGTCTGTGTGGGCCTGACACACACTGGATTGCAACTGCAATTATATTTATTACAGAGAAAAAAATTAATTGACTTTAGTTTTATCTGCAAGGTATTGTGACACCCTGTAACGGTATGAGTGGTGGCCTGGCCAGTGGCCACAGTACAGACCATGGGCCAGACACTCACTGGCTTGCAACTGTGATTATATTTATTACAAAGAAAAAATAAATTGACTTTAGTTTTATCTGCAAGGTATTGTGACACCCTGTAACGGTATGAGTGGTGGCCTGGCCAGTGGCCACAGTACAGTCTGTGGGCCAGACACTCACTGGCTTGAAACTGCGATTATATTTATTACAGAGAAAAAATAAATTGACTTTAGTTTTATCTGCAAGGTATTGTGACACCCTGTAATGGTATGAGTGGTGGCCTGGCCAGTGGCCACAGTACAGTCTGTGTGGGCCAGACACTCACTGGCTTGCAACTGCGATTATATTTATTACAGAGAAAAAAAAAAAACTATTTTAGTTTTATCTGCAAGGTATTGTGACACCCTGTAACGGTATGAGTGGTGGCCTGGCCAATGGCCACAGTACAGTCTGTGGGCCTGACACTCACTGGCTTGCAACTGCGATTATATTTATTTCAGAGAAAAAATAAATTGACTTTAGTTTTATCTGCAAGGTATTGTGACACCCTGTAATCAGTGCTTGAAGTGGGCCGGAACGCGGCGGTACTCAGTACCGCCACTTCCAAAAATTGCCCTGGAGAGTACCAGCACCTCTCCGTGCGCCCAGTACGTGGGTTTCCGGTACCGGAGCGCAGGGCCGGCCTTTGGGGTGTGCGGGCTGTGCGGCCGCACAGGGCGCCATAGTAACAGGGGCGCTGGGCGGCCGACAGCTCGCAATGTAATATGCGGCAGGCGAGGCTGAACTTGTGTTCTCCCTCGGGGCGCCCCCTCCATCTAGCCCTCCCCTGTCTGACCTGATTCGTTCCTCCTCCCCTGTCTGACCTGCCTGCTGCCCCCGCCGCTGCCAATAAGAAGAGAGACGGGAGGAGGAGGGGAGGGGCTGTGGCCACTGCGCCACCAATGAAGATAACTGACCTGAATACAAAAACAGGAGGCGGGTGCTGGAATCAAATAGCCGACAGCCAACCTCTGTGACAGGGAGCTGCGATCAGCTGCAGTTGAGTTAACCCTTCAGGTGCGGTACTGGAGGGGTTAATTGTAGCTGATCGCAGCTCCCTGTCACAGAGGTCGGGTGCCGGCTATTTGATTCCAGCACCCGCCTCCTGTTTTTGTATAAGAAACGTTTGTGGCACAGTGCGCCCCCCCCCCCCAACACCCCAGTATAAGAAACGTTGGTAGGCAGTGCGCCCCCACCCCCCCCTCAGTATAAGAAACGTTTGTGGCACAGTGCGCCCCCCCCCCCCCAACACCCCAGTATAAGAAACGTTGGTAGGCAGTGCGCTTTCCCCCCCAAACACCCCAGTATAAGAAACATTGGTGGCTCAGTGGGAAGTGCCAGTGAGGGTTAAAAAATAATAAAAATTTTTTAACTCACCTCCTCCAGATGATCGCGTAGCTGCCGTTCTCCTGTTTTCTTCAAGACCTGTGGTGACGTCACTGAGCTCATCACATGACCCATTACCATGGTGATGGATCATGTGATGCTAACAGTGATGTCACCACAGGTCCTTTGACAGGTCATGAAGAAAGAACAGAAGACGATCAATTGGAGGAGGTGAGTTAATTATTATTTTTATTTTTTAACCCTCATTGGCACTGCCCACTGCGCCACCAATGATTATTATATTGAGGGGGGGCCCACTGCGCCACCAATGATTATTATATTGAGGGGGGGCGCACTGCGCCACCAATGTTTATTATATTGAGGGGGGGCCCACTGCGCCACCAATGTTTATTATATTGAGGGGGGGCGCACTGCGCCACCAATGTTTATTATACTGGGGTGATGGGGGGGCGCACTGCGCCACCAATGTTTATTATACTGGGGTGTTGGGGGGGCGCACTGCGCCACCAATGTTTATTATACTGGGGTGTTCGGGGGGCGCACTGCGCCACCAATGTTTATTATATTGGGGGGGCGCACTGCGCCAATGTTTATTATATTGGGGGGGGCGCACTGCGCCACCAATGTTTATTATACTGGGGTGTTGGGGGGGCGCACTGCGCCACCAATGTTTATTATACTGGAGTGTTGGGGGGGCGCACTGCGCCACCAATGTTTATTATACTGGGGTGTTGGGGGGGCGCACTGCGCCACCAATGTTTATTATACTGGGGTGTTGGGGGGGCGCACTGCGCCACCAATGTTTATTATACTGGAGTGTTGGGAGGGGCGCACTGCGCCACCAATGTTTATTATATTGGGGGGGCGCACTGCGCACAATGACGGGTTAGGGAAATTTCACAGCAGAGTGCGCATGCGCTGGGAGCCTCGCCGGCGGTTAGGGTAGGGAAAAATTATGGGCCAGTGCACAGGTGCGGTGATCGGATGGATGTTCTCAGCAGGACACCGGCCGACACTGCGCATGCGCTGGGAGCCTCACCAGCGGTTAGGGTAGGGAAAAAGCACTGACCCGTACATAATTTTTCCCTTCCCTAACCGCTGGTGAGGCTCCCGGTGCATGCGCAGTGTCGGTCGGTGTCCAGCTGAGAACATCCATCCGATCACTGCGCCTGCGCACTGGCCCATAGTTTTTCCCTACCCTAACCGCCGGCGAGACTCCTGGCGCATGCGCACTCTGCTGTGAAACTTCCCTAACCTGTCATTGTGCGCCTGCGCGGCGCTGCACACCTCCTCACGTCATGTCCGGTGCGACCGGAAGTGACGAAGGTAGGGAAATCTCACGAAGTAGGGAAGTATAACATTACACCGGCCTTTGGGGTGTGCGGGCTGGTAACTACTTGGTTGGATAGTCAGCCAGCCTATGCCATGATGCCAGCAACAAGCAGTGTTTTTTTGTTTTTTTTTGGAGGTGGGGGGGGGCGCCACAAGGTTAGCTCGCACAGGGCGCCTGGACACCTAAGGCCGGCCCTGCCGGAGCGCAGCGGAGAGCTGGCAGTATCTCCTCCCTAATGTCGTTGGCTGGGCAGCTAGTGGAGGGGGGCGGGTCGTTGCAGAGTACGGCTCAGGCTGGCGCAGGCAGGGAGTTGACCTCACGTTAGGTGACGTCAACTCCTTCCCGCGCGCCTGTGACTGAGGAGCGATCAGTGCGGCGACCAGTGACTGGTCCTCCTTGGAGTCAGGAGTCGGACGGTGCAGCAAAGAACATCGACTTTGCTTTGGAATCCAACTTCTGAAGAGTACTGGTGAGTGACAGGCACCCCCCCTCCCCCCACACACATTAGTTCCTCTCTGTACCAGTACCCCCCCCCCCCCCCCCTGGCAGGGGGGTACTGGTACAGAGAGGAATTAATGTGTGTGATGAGGGGGGGGGGGGGTCTGATGTACAGGGGGGTACTGGTACAGAGAGGAACGAATGTGCGGTGGTGGGGGGGGTACTGTACTGGTACATAGAGGAACTAATATATATGTGTGTGATGGGGGGGTCTGATGTGCAGGGGGGGGGAGCACCGGCGCCTAATAGAGTACCGGCACCTCTTTTGGCCCACTTAAAGCACTGCCTGTAATGGTATGAGTGGTGGCCTGGCCAGTGGCCACAGTACAGTCTGTGGGCCAGACACTCACTGGCTTGCAACTGTGATTATATCACAGAGAAAAAATAAATTGACTTTAGTTTTATCTGCAAGGTATTGTGACACCCTGTAACGGTATGAGTGGTGGCCTGGCCAGTGGCCACAGTACAGTCTGTGGGCCAGACACTCACTGGCTTGCAACTGAGATTATATTTATTACAGAGAAAAAAGAAATTGACTTTAGTTTTATCTGCAAGGTATGTGACACCCTGTATGAATGGTGTGCACACAGTACAGTCTGTGAGCCTGCAGCCTCTCACTGTCTGGCAACTGCAATTATATAAAAAAAAATATAATAAATTGACTTTTTTTTATCTGCAAGCCATGTTTGCCGTGAACTGTTCGTCGGCGAATAGTTCGGGACATCACTAGTCAGCACCTCCAAGGCTGACAAAGCTTTTCCACATTTTGGCCATGCTAACCCTGCCTTCTCAGGTGCTGGTGGTGCCCCAGCTGCGTTGGCGACCTCTTCCTCCTCCTCTGCCTTCGCCTTGTGCTTCCACTGTGCCCAGGGCCGTCTTTAACAAGGGGCAAAAGGGTCAGCTGCCCCGTGCCCAGTTGCTTCTGGGGGGCCCAAGGCAGCTGTTTCTTGAGCCCTGCTAGCCACTGCCCCGGGTGTCAGTCTGTCAGCTACACAGGGGGTGCTGCCATGTCATGCCTGCCGGCACTCCAGGCAGCGTACTGTGAGAGCTGTGATTCTCTAGGACCTTAGATGACATCATAACCATGTGACCAGTAACCTAGCAATATTACTGGTCACATGACTATGAGGTCATCAAGGTCCTTTCTACCAGGAGTGTTGCTGTAGAAGAGGTTTTCCTTAACTGTGGAGCTTTTTTTGTGAAGATTACATCAGAAAAAGGTGACAGGGGCTGATATGCTAATATACTATAAACTACTGTATAGTGGGGTGTTGTATACTGTGGGGGTCTGTATACTGTGGGGGGCTGTATACTGTGGGGGCCTGTATACTGTGAGGGGCTGTATACTGTGGGGTACTGTATACTGTGGGGGGCTGTATACTGTGGGGGGCTGTATACTGTATACTGTATAATGCTATACTGCTGTACTGTATAGTGTGGGGTGCTGTATCGTGTATCGTTTGGGGTGCTGTATACGGTGAGGTGCTATACTGTTCTACTGCATACTGTGAGGTGTTGTATACTGTGGGGTGCTGTATACTGTGGGGTGCTATACTGCTCTACTATATACTGTGGGGTGCTGTATACTGTATAGTGTGGGATGCTATACTGCATACTGTGTGGTGCTGTATACTATAGGGTGCTATACTGCATACTGTGGGTTGCTGTTAACTATAGGGTGCTATACTGCATACTGTGGGGTGCTGGGGTGCACTGTAACGCTAGTGTGAGCCGAGCCCTGGTCTCCTTCCTGCAGAGCGGTACCCACTTCCAGCCTGAGCCCAGCTGCCCAGAGCACTGATCCTGAGCCGCTGGAGTCTTCAGAACTGGAAGTATTTACAGTCATTCACTGTACTCTACCAGATGTGTGGATTTTTTGTGTGTGTTGTGGTGGAGGGCGTGATTGCTTGCTAAGGTGTGAGAAGGCGGGATCCAGGGGGCTCAAGTAAATTTTTGTCCAGGGTCCAATCAATATTAAAGACGGCCCTGCATGCGATCCACAAGTGCATTAACAGTATTTATATCTGCAAAAAGCAAGGAAAATAATGACGGTAGGGGCGGTTGACAATGTCACGGCAAGTGGGGATAAGAGGAGCACCAAGTAAACAAACAGCAACATGTAAACAGACTGCGCCCCAAAGCTAGGGAGGAGGGAATAGTAACCTCCTAAAAATCCCTGATCCTCTCCCTGACTGCTGACAGTATGAGCAAGTCCTGATGGTGAACGAACTCATACGCTGGAACCTAAGCCCTGCTGACACTGTCGCAAAGCCTAACTTAGGGAGCGGGGAATGAGACAGCCGGTACTTTCCACCTGAGACCTAGAAGCAACACACGCACAAAGGAGAAAACAGGAGGACTTAGCTTGAGACGAGCGGGAAGTAGAGGATCCAAAAACAACCAGTATAGAACTCCAGATGGAAAATATCAATTGCAAGGTCAGCAGTAAGAGGCGGACTTAAATAGAGCCTCAAAACAGCTAACGAGCAGAACTTGTGGAGAGGTGGGATCCTGCCCACATCAACAAACAGAAAGGAAACACAGAAAGACATGTCAGATAGACTCACATGTTGCAAGTCTATCCGATCTTCTCAGATCTCTCACAGGGCAGGCAGTGACACAAGGCAAGCAGGCAGGGATCAAACAGCGGAGTCCAGAAACACAAGCATGGGTCAGGAACACAAGCAGAGAAATCAGCAACCTTTGCAGGACACAAGGACCTTGACAATCAAGCCTCTGGGAAGGGGGTTAAGCCACTTATATACTTGCAGGAAGGCTAGGATTGGTCAGCGAGGTAACATGATCTAACCCAGAAAGCACAGGTAGTGACTCGCACCAGCCCTTAAGTGCTGCAGGAAAGAAGCAGCAAGCATGCTTTGGCTAGGGCTGAAAGGAAACTGTGGAGCGGATCCCAGAACAAACATTACCCGCAAAGACAGAGCCCAGGACTGCAGCAGTGATAGGAAAAGTGTAGTGGCCCCACTAGATAAGCGTGGGCACTACACAAGGGTCAATTGGTGCGTGCGCTACTTCTCCTCACTAGGGACAGGGATGGTATCTTTAATTGTGCATTTTAGGTAATTTGTAAAGTATTGTTTTTGTATTGTGCAATGTTTTTCCCTGTAATATGCATTATCAGGCCTAGTCTCTGTAGTTAGTCATCCCAGACGCTAGAGGGAGCTAGAGTACCCCTGGTATAAGTATTCAGGCCCCAGACAGGGAAGGAGTGGTTGAAGGTCAGGAGTCTACAGAGACAAGCTAGAAGGCTCAAGCCAGAGCTTTCTCCTGACATGCAACTAGACAGTCCAGGCTTCTAGTTGCCACCAGGAGACTAGTAGAGGGATCCTAGTCTACCTGCTGATCAAGAGAGCCATGGTTAGCTCAGAAGATCTACCCCAAGCGAAGAGTTTACCTCCTGGGAGAGCAACCCTGTAGTTCCCATCAAGCCAAGCAGAGTCAACATGTCCAGCTAAAACAAGTAAGCTGAAGGGCAGAAAGAGTAGAAATGTAAGGCAAGAAAGAGTACCTGAGGAGGATTATTTACCAAGGATAAAAGCCTACAATAAGGTATCTGGGCCTTGGGATCAAAGCCAGACAGGAGTTCTAATGAACGTTGTACACTATCTCCGAGGAGTCTGTACAGCCTGATTCTGCGCATGTGGATGTTTACCCTCTGTGTATCTTGTCAAGAAACAGTATACCTGCCATAATTGTGAAACCCTGCTTGCGAAGTGTACTTGATATGTGGAACTGAGTTTGACATCCAACTGTATAAAGTTGAATTGATCGCAGTAAAGCAAAGTTTGGTTCACCATACCATCTGTGTACCTCACTTATTAATACTACCAATCGGTGTGCCACCGTTACAGGCACTGGCGTCACGAACCTTAAAGGGACCTTGCCCCAGGCACATAAAACACCTGCAACATCCAGGGCACCTCATCCACCACCAGGCCTGGTCCCTAGATACAGAGTGTGCCCCAGAGGACTCCTGTGCCAGCCTCTCATTCACTGCTGTATGCCTGCCCAGGGTTTCCCTACAGAACTGTGAGTAACCCTCGCTTGCCGTTAACCGTGACCTCACAATCGCAATACCCTGCAGGTCTGGCGTACCGCAAAAGCACCAGATCACCACCTTTTAGCGTCCGGCCACTGTTAGCGCATCGTACACCCCACCGCTGATCAACTTTGGGCGGTTGATTAGCGATTTTGAATTAAAAAAAAATAATTTACATTTTTTTCCCCGTTTTCTAGTTAGTCTTTTTTTTTTTTGTCTGTTAGGTTTAGGGTGAGTTCGCAAACACCCGTGCCTCCACACACATGCACACTGAATAAAGATGTACACGCACACACACATGCAGACACACACTTCCCTATGGCCCGCCGGATGTTCTCGGCCGAGGAGGCATACGCCCAGCTTGCCTCCGAGTCCGAGAGTCCCAGTGAGGACGAGGATGACCCCACTTTCCTGTTGTCATTCGCGCCCTCCTTATCATCTAGCGATGATGATGAGCCCCCAAGGCAGAGCAAGGGGACTGCCATGATAGGGACCCTGTGGCCCACCCTAGTACGAGCAGCTCTGGGGCTCGTACTAGTTTACCGGCCCACCAGTTAAATCAACCGGAGCCCCCTGCCGGTGAACTTGCCTGGTGTACCCCTGATTTTGTAGGCCAACCAGGAATCCAGATTTCCACAGTGGGCTTCACTGAATATGACTATTTTAGTCTTTTTTTCAGTGACCACTTTGTAAATCTGATGGTGGAGCAGACGAACCTGTACGCCCAACAGTTTGTTGCTCAACATCCGGGCTCCTTTTTGGCTAGGCCCGGTGGCTGGACCCCGGTCAGTGCAGCTGAGATGAGGATGTTTTGGGGCCTCGTGCTGCACATGGGCCTAGTCAAGAAACCTAGTGTCAGGCATTACTGGAGTGGGGACGTCCTCTACCGGACCCCACTTTACAGTACGGCCATGACACGCTCCCGGTTTGAGGCCATCCGGAAATGCCTGCATTATTCAGATAATGCAGCATGTCCCCCCCCTCCTTCCTGAGGTGATCCTGCCTATGACCGCCTGTACAAAATCAGGCCGGTCATTGATCACTTCGGGGCCAAATTTGAACAGGCCTATGTACCTGGAAGGGAGGTCGCGGTTGATGAGTCTCTCATTGCGTTCAAGGGGAGACTTATTTTCCGCCAGTATGTTCCCTCTAAGCGGGCGAGGTATAGCGAGAAGCTGTACAAACTTTGTGAGAGTACCTCAGGGTACACTTACAAGTTTCGTGTGTACGAGGGGCGAGATTCCCGTATTCAACTCCCAGAATGTCCCCCCACTCTGGGTGTTAGCTGGAAACTTGTGTGGGACCTTATGCACCCACTGCAAGATAAGGGTTGCCACCTGTACATGGATAACTTTTATACTAGTATCCCCTTGTTCCAGTCCCTCGCCGCCAGATCCACATCCACTTGTGGGACCGTGCAGAAAAATCAACGCGGCCTCCCTGCCCACCTCCTCCAGGTACCTATCCCCAGGGGTGAGACCCATGCCCTTACCACTGGAAACCTGTTGCTGGTCAGATATAAGGACAAGAGGGATGTCCTTGTACTGTCCACAATTCATGGTAACAGCATCACCTCTGTCCCTGTATCGTCGACTACAATCAATATATGGGAGGAGTTGATCAAGTCCTCAAGCCATATAACTCCATGCGCAAAACCCGGGCATGGTACAAAAAAGTTGCGGTCTACTTGGTGCAGGTTGCCTTATACAACTCTTTTGTGCTGTCCCGGAGTGCTGGCAACACAGGGACATTCCTTCAGTTCTATGAGGCAGTCGTCAAGGACCTGATCTTTTCTGACCGGGAAAGAGCAGGCCATAGTACCTCGGGAACTGGAGGCGCCCGGATCGTCCCTGGCCAACACTTTCCAGATGTGGTCCCCCATACTGGAAAGAAGGGACGGACCCAAAAAAGGTGCAGAGTGTGTCACAGGAGGGGGATATGATAGGACACGACTACTCAGTGTGACACGTGCTCCGATCATCCGGGCCTCTGCATTATTGATTGCTTCAGGGAGTACCACACTTCCATGGAGTACTAAATTTATATCCCAATTTAGCCACTGATAATCGGATAAAAAACTGGTTCTCAGACTTAAGACACAAAAACGAAAAAAAAAAACATTTTTCAAAAATATTATTTAGTAAAACTAAAATAAAATAAAAAAATAGACATATTAGGTATCGCCGCGTCCGTAAGAATCTGCTGTATAAAAATACCCCCCCAACTCCTCAGATGAACACTGTAAAAAAAAAAAACGCTGCAAAAAAAGTTTTTTTTTTGTCACCTTACATCACAAAAATTGTAATAGCAAGCGATCAAAAAGTCATATGCCCCCCAAAATAGTGCCAATAAAACCATCCTCTCATCCTGCAAAAAATGAGCCCCTACATAAGATAATCGGCTAAAAAAAAAAAAAAGACTCTTAGACTATGGAGATACTAAAATGTATTTTTTTCTTTATAAAAAGATAATATAGTGTAAAACATAAATAAATAAAAAGTAGACATATTAGATATCGCCGCATCCATAAGAATCTGCTCTATAAAAATGCCCCCCCTAACCCCTCAGATGAACACGGTAAAAAATAAAAAATTTAAACGGTGCCAAAAAAGCTATTTTTTGCCAAATTTTCCATGTTAATCCGTTTTTTTTCAATAACAAAGCAAGGGTTAACAGCCAAACAAAACTTAATATTTATTACCCTCATACTGCAGTTTACAGAAACACCCCATATGTGGTCGTAAACTGCTGGGCGCAGAAGGAAAGGAATGCCGTATGGTTTCTGGAAGGCAGATTTTGATGGCCAATTTTTGTTTTTGGGCACCATGTCCCATTTGAAGCCCCCCTGATGCACCCCTAGAGTAAAAACTCCATAAAAGCGACCCCATATAAGAAACTACACCCCTCAAGGTATTCAAAACTGATTTTACAAACGTCGTTAACCCTTTAGGTGTTCCACAAGAGTTATTGGCAAATGGACATGAAATTTCAGAATTTCTATTTCTGGTAACCTTGCCGCACAAAAATGTAATATATATAAACCAAAAATCATATGTACCCTAAAAATAGTCCCAACAAAACTGCCACCTTATCCCGTAGTTTCCAAAATGGGGTCACTTTTATGGAGTTTCTACTCTAGGGGTGCATCAGGAGGGCTTCAAATGGGACACGGTGTAAATAAACCAGTCCAGCAAAATCTGCCTTCCAAAAACCATATGGCGCACCTTTCCCTCTACGCCCTACTGTGTGCCCGTACAGTAGTTTACGGCCACATATGGGGTGTTTCTGCAAACTACAGAATCTGGGCAATAAATATAGCATTTTGTTTGGCTGTTAACCCTTGCTTTGTTACTGGAAAAAATTGATTAAAATGGAAAATTTGACAAAAAAATCTAAATTATGAAATTTTATCTCCATTTGCCATTAACTCTTGTGGAACACCTAAAAAGTTAACGACGTTTGTAAAATCAGTTTTGAATACCTTGAGGGGTGTAGTTTCTAGAATGGGGTCATTTTTGGGTGGTTTATATTATGTAAGCCTCACAAAGTGACTTCAGACCTGAACTGGTCCCTAAAAGTTGGGTTTTTGAAATTTTCGGAAAAATTTCAAGATTTGCTTCTAAACTTCTAAGCCTTGTAACATCCCCAAAATATAAAATATCATTCCCAAAATGATCCAAACATGAAGTAGACATATGGGGAATGTAAAGTAATAACTATTTTTGGAGGTATTACTATGTATTTGTCACAGCTGAGGATGGGGAATACCCTCAGCCGTGCGATACCAGAAGTAAGTGGCTGCTCGTCCAGGACGACAGAATTAGGGAGCAGGTTCACCTCCTATTGCGTCCCTAATCTGACCCTGACTCCTAACCATATGAGCCAACCCTGATGGTGGGAGGACTCATACACCGGAACCTAATAATCCCTGCTAGCCCTCAGGATTGCCCTGGAACAAGGAGCAGGGTAAGACAACCTGTTCCTTCTAGGCACGGAGGAACAGGAGTCTCACTGGCCAAGCTGCAAGGAAAAGGGGTATCAAAAACAGACCTATGGATATGGCAGGTGAACTGCACTAGTTCCACCTACCTGCCACAGCCTTGCTGACTTGATCCCTGTGCTGACACGCTGATGTCCACACCATACTTAAATGGACACAGCCAACACACAAACACACACACAGGAACCCAGATACATAGCTGCATTAAATAACAAACGGAATACAAAATCAACTTAACGTATAAACATCTATGACCACAAGGGTGGCCTTCACTGGCAGATGGTATAAAGTAGGCGGACGACTCCAGCAGACCATGGCTGAAGTACCCCTCTGAGTACTGCTCTCAGCAGAGGCTAAATAGCCCATGTAGCCACACCCAGTGTTCATACACACACAGAAGGGAGTTAACCCTTCCTACACCAGGCAAGGGAAAACAGCCACATACAGGGGAAGTGTACAAACACTTATCACACTGCAGCTGTTACCGCAGGCAATGACATGCGTGGCAACCGTGTCCTGGGAGTCAGCCAGAAGGCCGAGACACTGCCACCACATGTACACAATACAACACGTTGCCTCGGGCAGCCACAAGTGAAGGGAAAATGTCAGTGCACACACACAAACCTCGTGCACACCAAACATATAAAAAGGCACACCTACAAAGACAGGTTGCCAGGTGCAACCGCATGAACTTTACAGCAAGCTGCCTAGCAACAGCTCTGGCTGCTATACTGCTAAGTACAAACATGTTGCCAGCGGCAACCACATGTGAGGCAACAATCCAGCCGCCCTCACAATGTGATTGACAAAAACCAAACCGCAGGCAACTGCATGCGGATCAGGAGTCACGACCATGACCATGGTCGTGACAGTATTATAGAAGTAAAGAAATTGAAACTTGGAAATTTGCAATTTTTTTACTAATTTTTAGTAAATTTGGTATTTTTTTATAAATAAAAATGATTTTTTTTAACTTCATTTTACCACTGTCATGAAGTATAATATGTGACGAAAAAAACAATCGAAGAATGGCCTGGATAAGTCAAAGCGTTTTAAAGTTATCACCACTTAAAGTGACACTGGTCAGATTTGCAAAAAATGGCCTGGTCCTTAAGGTGAAATAAGGCTGTGTCCTAAAGGGGTTAAGGAGTTATTATGTATAAAATTGTTAGTACAACTAATGCCTCATTCACGCATTCAGTGTTTGGTCAGTGATTTCGAGCCAAAACCTGGTGCGGCTTTAAACACAGAATAGGAGCAGATCTTTCCTTTATATCTTATCTCTCTGTAGACTTCACTACTGGTTTGAGCTCACAATCACTGATGGAAATCACTGACATGTGAATAAGGCCTCATGCACACGACCGTTTTTTTTTGCGGTCCGCAAAAACGGGTTCCGTTTTTCCGTGATCCGTGACCGTTTTTTCGTCCTTGGGTCTTCCTTGATTTTTGGAGGATCCACGGACATGAAAAAAAAAGTCGTTTTGGTGTCCGCCTGGCCGTGCGGAGCCAAACGGATCCGTCCTGAATTACAATGCAAGTCAATGGGGACGGATCCTTTTGACGTTGACACAATATGGTGCAATTTCAAACGGATCCGTCCCCCATTGACTTTCAATGTAAAGTCAGGAGTTAATATACCATAGGATCGGAGTTTTCTCCAATCCGATGGTATATTTTAACTTGAAGCGTCCCCATCACCATGGGAACGCCTCTATGTTAGAATATACCATCGGATTTGAGTTACATCGTGAAACTCAGATCCGACAGTATGGGGACGCTTCTAGTTAGAATATACTACAAACTGTGTACATGACTGCCCCCTGCTGCCTGGCAGCACCCGATCTTTTACAGGGGGCTGTGATCAGCACAATTAACCCTTCAGGTGCCGCACCTGAAGGGGTTATTTGTGCGTATCATAGCCCCCTGTAAGAGATCAGGGGCTGCCAGGCAGCAGGGGGCAGACCCCCCTCCCTCCCCAGTTTGAATATCATTGGTGGCCAGTGTGCGGCCTCCGTCGGCCCCCCTCCCCCCCTCTATTGTAATTTCATTGGTGGCCAGTGTGCGGCCTCCGTCGGCCCCCCTCCCCCCCTCTATTGTAATTTCATTGGTGGCCAGTGTGCGCCCCCCCCCCGGCCCCCCCTCTATTGTATTAATATCATTGGTGGCCAGTGTGCGGCCTCCCCTCTTCCCCCCCCCCCCCCCGATCATTGGTGGCAGCGGAGATTCCGATCGGAGTCCCAGTTTAATCGCTCTGGGGCTCCGATCGGTAACCATGGCAACCAGGACGCTACTGCCACCGTGCGCACAGGGCTCTGACCTGCACTCTGGCGCCAGCCTCTCAGAGCCCTGTGTGCACGCGCGATATCTTACAGCAGGAGGAGGGAGGAGGGGGGATGGAGGGAGAGCGAGAGGCGGCACAGAGGATTAGGAGGCGGTGCAGAAGTCTGGAAAGGCGGCGCTGGGCACGAACGGCGGCGGGTGCGGCCGGCATCTTGCATCCATTGACATCCCCTTGGGCACCTTATTTCTTTGAGTGACAGGTTAGTAAAACCTGTTTTTTAGCAAAATAAGGCTACGGATCACATTTAGAAGCCCACATTAGGAATCCTGATGAGGCCCTGAACATCAGCATATGTTTAGCTGACAGGGGTGAAACCTGGTGACAGAATCCCTACAAGGCTACATGAACACAAACGTTAGGGCTCCGTGCCCATGCTGCGGACCGCAAATTGCGGAGCGCAATGCACGGGCACAGACTGTGGGGCATCCACATGCAGATCATGGACCCATTCACTTGAATGGGGGCCGCGATCCGCATCCGATGGTCCGCACTGCAAAAAAGTAGTGGAAGCGCTACTTTTTTGTGGTGCGGAGGCACGGCCAGAAACACCACTTAAGCACTCTGTAGTGATTCCGTGGGGTTCTGATCCGTGCCTCCATTCCGCATCTCCGTGATTGCGGACCCATTCAAGTGAATGGATCCGCGATCCGTGATGCGGAATGCACATGGCCGGTGCCCGTGTATTGTGGACCCGCTGTATGCGGGCCGCAATACGGCCACGGGGGGCACACAGTCGTGTGCATGTAGCCTAATACTGAGCATCGGTACAGGGAGGAGGAGACGCCAGGGTTTCTCAATGTGCGTCTCCTCCCTGGCTATACTAATCACAGAGGAGAGCGCCACAGCCAGGGAGAAAAGAAAACTCACCTTCTCAATGGCTGTGACGCTCTCCGCTGTGATTGGCACAGCCAGGGAGAAGGAGACGCCCATTTAGGAACCCTCCCTGTACCGATGCTCAGTATTAACATACTGAGTGGGAAAACTACAGTGTGGCACAGCGGGGCGCAGGAGCGATATTTAAATAAAACAGGCAGGGTGGCAGCAAGTAAAGGTATTTATCTAGAATAAATAAAAACCATGAAAGACCCTCTTTAAACCAATATCATTACATTACAATCACTTGTAATCACGTATCCACTGAGAATAGGTCACTTTTAAGGCTTGTAGAGTTATTGGCAAATGGGGATGAAATTTGAAAATTTCATTTTTTTGCCTTATTTTCCATTTTAACCCATTTTTTCCACTAACAAAGCAAGGGTTAACAGCCAAACAAGACTGTATCTTTATTGCCCTGACTCTGCCGTTTACAGAAACACCCAATATGTGGCCGTAAACTACTGTACGGCCACACAGCGGGGCGTAGAGGGAAAGGTGCGCCGTTTGGTTTTTGGAGGGCTGATTTTTATGGACTGGTTTATTTACACCATGTCCCATTTGAAGCCCCCTGATGCACCCCTAGAGTAGAAACTCCCTAAAAGTGACCCCATCTAAGAAACTACACCCCTCAAGGTATTCAAAACTGATTTTACATACGTCGTTAACCCTTTAGGTGTTGCACAAGAGTTATTGGCAAATGGAGATGAAATTTGAAAATTTCATTTTTTTGCCTTATTTTCCATTTTAACCCATTTTTTCCACTAACAAAGCAAGGGTTAACAGCCAAACAAGACTGTATCTTTATTGCCCTGACTCTGCCGTTTACAGAAACACCCAATATGTGGCCGTAAACTAATGTACGGCCACACAGCGGGGCGTAGAGTGAAAGGTGCGCCGTTTGGTTTTTGGAGGGCTGATTTTTATGGACCGGTTTATTTACACCGTGTCCTGTTTCAACCCCTCTGATGCACCCCTGGAGTAGAAACTCCCTAAAAGTGACCCCATTTTGGAAACTACGGGATAAGGTGGCATTTTTTTGGGGACTATTTTTAGGGTAAATATGATTTTTGGTTGCTCTATATTACATTTTTGTGAGGCAAGGTTACCAAAAATTTAAATTCTGAAATTTCATCTCCATTTGCCATTAATTGTTGAGGAACACCTAAAGGGTTAATAAAGTTTGTATAATCAGTTTTGAATACCTTGAGGGGTGTGAATGGATCCGCGATC
This sequence comes from Bufo bufo, assembly GCF_905171765.1. Lineage (NCBI taxonomy): Eukaryota > Metazoa > Chordata > Amphibia > Anura > Bufonidae > Bufo > Bufo bufo. The sequence goes on along the minus strand of NC_053391.1, from coordinate 199,640,376 downwards.
CGTGATGCGGAATGCACATGGCCGGTGCCCGTGTATTGTGGACCCGCTGTATGCGGGCCGCAATACGGCCACGGGGGGCACACAGTCGTGTGCATGTAGCCTAATACTGAGCATCGGTACAGGGAGGAGGAGACGCCAGGGTTTCTCAATGTGCGTCTCCTCCCTGGCTATACTAATCACAGAGGAGAGCGCCACAGCCAGGGAGAAAAGAAAACTCACCTTCTCAATGGCTGTGACGCTCTCCGCTGTGATTGGCACAGCCAGGGAGAAGGAGACGCCCATTTAGGAACCCTCCCTGTACCGATGCTCAGTATTAACATACTGAGTGGGAAAACTACAGTGTGGCACAGCGGGGCGCAGGAGCGATATTTAAATAAAACAGGCAGGGTGGCAGCAAGTAAAGGTATTTATCTAGAATAAATAAAAACCATGAAAGACCCTCTTTAAACCAATATCATTACATTACAATCACTTGTAATCACGTATCCACTGAGAATAGGTCACTTTTAAGGCTTGTAGCATTTCACATAAGTAGGATAACCAATGAAAATGTTTTGGCTAATCTGTTCTTCATTTTCGATTGAGCCAACACTTTCTGCTATCATAGCTTTGCAGTCCGTAAATCACATCATGGGTCCATATGTTTTCCTCTCTCATAGTGCGGCCTGATGTTCAAGCCAAAAAATGGTTGAAAACCAAACAAAACCTGATGATTACAGCAAACAGATGCTTACAAGTTGCTTGGGTTAAACCACTTTATCTGTGTTTGTTTGGACTGAGAATTTAGTTATGGCTTTCTGTATATTCCCAATTTTTTGCTTGTTTGATATAGCGTTGACATTCACTCAATTGAATTGTTACAATTCTGCCATTATAATATTTTTTTGTAGAATAGACATAATGAAACCAGCAAATAAGCCAAAAGGTTGTGAGATGGTATATACCCTGTTCCAAATTATTATGCAAATTCTATTTAACCCCTTAAGGACACAGCCTTTTTACACCTTAGGACCAGGCCATTTTTTGCAAATCTGACCAGAGTCCCTTTAAGTGCTGATAACTTTAAAACACTTTGACTTATCCAGGCCGTTCTGAGATTGTTTTTTCGTCACATATTGTACTTCATGACACTGGTAAAATGAAGTCAAAAAATTATTTTTTTTTGCACCAAAAAATACCTAATTTAACAAAAATTTGGAAAAATTTAGCAAATTTCAAAGTTTCAGTTTCTCTACTTCTGTAATACATAGTAATACCCCCAAAAATTGTGATGACTTTACATTCCCCATATGTCTACTTCATGTTTGAATTGTTTTGGGAATGATATTTTATTTTTTGGGGATGTTATAAGGCTTAGAAGTTTAGAAGCAAATCTTGAAATTTTTCAGAAATTTACAAAAACTAAATTTTTAGGGACCAGTTCAGGTCTGAAGTCACTTTGCGAGGCTTACATAATAGAAACCACCCAAAAATGACCCCATCTAAGAAACTACACCCCTCAAGGTATTCAAAACTGATTTTACATACGTCGTTAACCCTTTAGGTGTTGCACAAGAGTTATTGGCAAATGGGGATGAAATTTGAGAATTTCATTTTTTTGTCTAATTTTCCATTTTAACCCATTTTTTCCACTAACAAAGCAAGGGTTAACAGCCAAACAAGACTGTATCTTTATTGCCCTGACTCTGCCGTTTACAGAAACACCCAATATGTGGCCGTAAACTACTGTACGGCCACACAGCGGGGCGTAGAGGGAAAGGTGCGCCGTTTGGTTTTTGGAGGGCTGATTTTTATGGACTGGTTTATTTACACCATGTCCCATTTGAAGCCCCCTGATGCACCCCTAGAGTAGAAACTCCCTAAAAGTGACCCCATCTAAGAAACTACACCCCTCAAGTTATTCAAAACTGATTTTACATACGTCTTTAACCCTTTAGGTGTTGCACAAGAGTTATTGGCAAATGGGGATGAAATTTGAAAATTTCATTTTTTTGCCTTATTTTCCATTTTAACCCATTTTTTCCACTAACAAAGCAAGGGTTAACAGCCAAACAAGACTGTATCTTTATTGCCCTGACTCTGCCGTTTACAGAAACACCCAATATGTGGCCGTAAACTACTGTACGGCCACACAGCGGGGCGTAGAGGGAAAGGTGCGCCGTTTGGTTTTTGGAGGGCTGATTTTTATGGACTGGTTTATTTACACCATGTCCCATTTGAAGCCCCCTGATGCACCCCTAGAGTAGAAACTCCCTAAAAGTGACCCCATCTAAGAAACTACACCCCTCAAGGTATTCAAAACTGATTTTACATACGTCGTTAACCCTTTAGGTGTTGCACAAGAGTTATTGGCAAATGGAGATGAAATTTGAAAATTTCATTTTTTTGCCTTATTTTCCATTTTAACCCATTTTTTCCACTAACAAAGCAAGGGTTAACAGCCAAACAAGACTGTATCTTTATTGCCCTGACTCTGCCGTTTACAGAAACACCCAATATGTGGCCGTAAACTAATGTACGGCCACACAGCGGGGCGTAGAGTGAAAGGTGCGCCGTTTGGTTTTTGGAGGGCTGATTTTTATGGACCGGTTTATTTACACCGTGTCCTGTTTCAACCCCTCTGATGCACCCCTGGAGTAGAAACTCCCTAAAAGTGACCCCATTTTGGAAACTACGGGATAAGGTGGCATTTTTTTGGGGACTATTTTTAGGGTAAATATGATTTTTGGTTGCTCTATATTACATTTTTGTGAGGCAAGGTTACCAAAAATTTAAATTCTGAAATTTCATCTCCATTTGCCATTAATTGTTGAGGAACACCTAAAGGGTTAATAAAGTTTGTATAATCAGTTTTGAATACCTTGAGGGGTGTAGTTTCTTAGATGGGGTCAGTTTTGGGGAGTTTTTACTCTAGAGTGCATCAGGGGGGCTTCAAAAGGGACATGGTGTCAATAAAAAAAGCCATCAAAATCGGCCTTCCAGAAACCATGTCAGTCCTTTCCTTTTGCGGCCTCCCTTTTACTGATACAGCAGTTTACGACCACAAATGTGGTGTTTCTGTAAACTGCAGTATCAGGGTAATAAATATTAAGTTTTGTTTGGTTGTTAACCCTTGTTTTGTTACCGGAAAAAACGGATTGAAATGGAAAAGTGCCAAAAATAGCGGTTCTGGCACTGTTTTTTTTTTTTTTTTTTAACCGTGTTAATCTGGGCGGTTAGGTAATGGGATATTTTTATAGAGGAGATTCTTACGGACGCGGCAATACCTAAAAAGTCTACTTTTTTTTACAATTATTTAGGTTTTTGACTATATTATCTTTTTTGATACAAATCTTTTTTTTGGGTATCTCTAAAGTCTAAGGGTCATTTTTTTAAATTTTTTTTATCCAATTATGTCATGTGGGGGCTCATTTTTTGCGGGATGAGCGGACGGTTTTATTGGCACTATTTTGGGGGCTATATGACTTTTTTTTCGCTTGCTATTAAAGTTTTTGTTATGTAAGGTGACAAAAAAATTCTTTTTTTGCACCTATTTATTTTTTATTTTTTGACCATTTTAATCTGGGGGGTTGGGTAATGGGGTATTTTTATAGAGGAGATTCTTACGGACGCGGCAATACCTAATAAGTCTACTTTTTTTACAATTATTTAGGTTTTAGACTATATTATCTTTTTTGATGCAAATTATTTTTTGGGTATCTCTAAAGTCTAAGGGTCATTTTTAAAAAAAAAATTTTTATCCAATTATCTCATGTGGGGGCTCATTTTTTGCGGGATGAGCGGACGGTTTTATTGGCACTATTTTGGGGGCTATATGACTTTTTGATCGCTTGCTATTAAACTTTTTATTAATCTGGGGGGGTTGGTCATGGGGTAGTTTTATAGAGGAGATTATTACCGACGCGGCGATACCTAATATGTCTACTTTTAATAAATTATTTTAGTTTTTTTGGGTGTCTCAGGTCTGAGAACCATTTTTTTTTATCCGATGTCAGTGCTAAATTGGGATATAAATTTAGTACTCCATGGAAGTGTGATACTCCCTGAAGCAACCGTCAATGCAGAGGCCCGGATGATCGGGGCACGTGTCGCACTGAGTAGTCGTGTCCTTCCGTATCCCCCTCCTGCGACACACTCTGCACTTTTTTTGGGTTCGTCCCTTCTTTCCAGTATGGGGGACCACACCTGGAAAGTGTTGGCCAGGGACGATCCGGGCACCTACAGTTCCCGAGGTACTCCGGCCTGCTCTTTCCCGGTCCGAAAAGATCAGGGCCTTGAGGACTGCCTCATAGAACTGGAGGAATGTCCCTGTGCTGCCAGCGCTTCGGGATAGTACAAAAGAGTTGTACATGGCAACCTGCACCAAGTAGACCGCAACTTTTTTGTACCATGCCCGGGTTTTGCGCATGGCATTATATGGCTTGAGGACTTGATCAGAGAGATCAACTCCTCCCATATACCGATTGTAGGCGACGATACAATCGGGCTTGAGGACCGTTGCCGCAGTACCTCGCACAGGGACAGGGGTGATGCCGTTACCATGAATTGTGGACAGCATAAGGACATCCCTCTTGTCCTTATACCTGACCAGCAACAGGTTTCCAGTGGTAAGGGCACGGGTCTCACCCCTGGGGATAGGTACCTGGAGGGGGTGGGCAGGGAGGCCGCGTTGATTTTTCCGCACGGTCCCACAAGCGGACGTGGATCTGGCGGCAAGGGACTGGAACAAGGGGATACTGGTATAAAAGTTATCCACGTAAAGGTGGTAACCCTTATCCAGCAGTGGGTACATAAGGTCCCACACAAGTTTCCAGGTAACACCCAGAGTGGGGGGACATTCTGGGGGTTGAATCCGGGAATCTCGCCCCTCGTACACACGAAATTTGTAAGTGTACCCTGAGGTACTCTCACAAATTTTGTATAGCTTCACGCCATACCTCGCCCGCTTGGAGGGCACATACTGGCGGAAAATGAGTCTCCCCTTGAACGCAATGAGAGACTCATCAACCGCGACCTCCCTTCCAGGTACATAGGCCTCCATGAATTTGGCCCCAAAGTGATCGATGACCGGCCGTATCTTATACAGACGGTCATGGGCAGGATCACCTCGGGGGGGACATGCTGCATTATCGGAATAATGCAGACATTTCCGGATGGCCTCAAACCGGGAGCGTGTCATGGCTGTACTGTAAAGTGGGGCCTGGTATAGGACGTCCCCACTCCAGTACAGCCTGACACTGGGTTTTTTGACCAGCCCCATATGCAGCACGAGGCCCCAAAATATCCTCATTTCGGCTGCACTGACCGGCGTCCAGCCACCGGGCCTGGCCAAAAAGGAGCCCGGGTGTTGAGCGACGAACTGTTGGGCGTACAGATTCGTCTGCTCCACCATCAGATTTACCAGTGGGTCACTGAAAAAATGACAAAAAAAGTCATATTCAGTGTAGCCCACTGTCGAAATCTGGATTCCTGATTGGCCTACAAAATCAGGAATCACGGGCTCGTATCGCTCTGGGCTACACCAGACAAGTTCACCGGCAGGGGGCTCCGGTGGATTTAACTGGTGGGCCGGGAAACCAGTACGAGCCCCAGAGCTGCTCGTACTAGTGTGGGCCACAGGGTCCCTAACATGGCGGTCCCCTTGCTCCGCCTGGCGGCGTCTCCGCCGCCTTGGGGGCTCATCATCATCGCTAGATGATGAGGAGGATGCGGATGACAACAGGAATGTGGGGTCATCCTCATCCTCACTGGGACTCTCGGAGTCGGAGGCAAGCTGGGCGTATGCCTCCTCGGCCGAGAACGTCCGGCGGGCCATAGGGGAGTGTGTGTCTGCGTGTATATGTGCGTGTGTGTAACTCTTTATTTTGTGTGCGTGTGTGTGGGGGCACGGGTGTTCACGAACTCACCCTAAAACTAACAGAAAAAAAATAAAATAAACTAACTAAAAAAAGGGCAAAAAATGTGGGGGAAAAAAATCAAAACCGCTGATCAACCGTCCGAAGTTGATCAGCGGTGGGGTGTGCGATGCGCTAACAGTGGCCAGACACTAAGTGCCGGCCACAATCAGTGTACACAAAAAAAAAAAAATGCACCCCAAAAAAGGTGGGGGGGGGGGGGTGGGGGGGTGCAAGTGGCAGAACCCCTGGGGGGTCTAGGGTCACACAGCTGTGCTGTGGACCCCAGACACCCTAACTTAGGGTCATGCAATCAAAGTAAGAAAAGTTCAGAAACTAACTTTCCCTTTTTTTTCCCTGCCTAAACCAAACTTTCCCTATGCTGTCCCTATGTACCTGATGGGGGGTGCTGGGGCACAGATCGGGTCCTGGGGGCACAGATCGGGTCCTGGGGGTGCTGGCAGCGATGGTGGACACACGTGCAGGCAGCTCCTCTCTCCTCCGGCTCCGGAACACAAAAGGAGGAGGAGAGGAGCGCCTGCCTCTTTTGAATTTGGCGCCGGACCGCCCACAGACCAATCAGAAAGCGATCCTGAGTGGTGATGTCACCATCACCACTCAGGATCGCTGGATGGTGATTGGTGGGGTGAAATCACACCACCATCACCATCCTGTTCCGGGTTATCGGGTCTTCAGAGACCCGAACAACCCGGAAACGCAGAAAACCGCAGGTCTGAATTGACCTGCGGTTTTCTGCGATCGCATACATGGGGGGGTCACCGGACCCCCCGGCGCATTTGCCCCAAGTGCCTGCTCAATGATTTGAGCAGGCACGGGGTTCCGATCACCGCCCGCGGCGCGGCGGTAATCGAAAATACACAGGGCGTACATGTACGCCCTGTGTCCTTAAGTACCAGGGCACAAGGGCGTACCTGTACGCCCTATGTCCTTAAGAGGTTAAGTGTCACAAAGATTTAATATTTTGTTTCTCAGTTTAAGGCTGCAGTGTTTTTTTGAGGTCCGCAAATAGCAGATCCGTCTTCCTTTTTTTCTAACATCCACATCCGTTCCATGTGTCCGCAAATTTTGTACATTGTGTTTCCGTGTGTCTTCCTGTTTTGCGTACTGCAAAAAAAAATGAAGCTTTTAATGCTTGAAATTTAAATATCCCCACCCATGATACAGGTATACGGTATATGCTGGTCATCAGAGTATTTGGTGGCCATTTTCTGCAGTCTTTGCCGGCTACAGAGTGTGGTTTGATTCCTTGGCTTTCAGTTTAAAGGATTCGTGTGGCTTTTGTCTTGTTTTGACCATGGCAGAGGATTCTGAGGAAGAGGCCATAGCGTACTGGCTTTTTACTAGGCGACACGGACAGCAGTCCCCTCAGCTGAACGACGAACCAAGTAGAAAGCGGCGATTTTGGGTCCATCCCATTATTTGCGAACGGTACAGGAAAGGCCACTTCTATATCCTCTACACTGATCTTCGTGAGCATCCTGATAAGTTCTGATCGTTCTGTCGGATGTCAGTGCCTACATTTGATCGCTTGCTGTCGTCTCTACGTACTGTCCTTACCTTCATGGACACCAATATGAGGCGCAGCATTACTCCTGAGGAAAGGCTCATCGTCACGCTGAGGTAAGCAGTATTGCTACCATTATTTCCGAGGTTATTTAAGTGCCTGATTTTACACCTGTGGTAATGTAAACAGAACTTACTCTGCTTTGACCTTTATTTCTGTGTGTGATATTTCCAGTAAATAGATTGTAATTCAAATATCTATATGCCTTTTTTTATTTTGGGGCCACGAGTACGGGCCGAAACAACATTTGTGTAGTAGTGTTTAGCTGTGTTGTAAATGTATTTTTGTCTGCAACTATGTTCAAAAAAGGGACATTGAATGGTTAGTCTTTTGGTCAACTCACATCTCTATTAAGGTATGCGTTTTTCTGATGTCGTTAACCCTTTTTTTTATGTTTATTTTACACAGATTCTTGGAAACTGGGAACTCATTTGCATCACTGCATTTTGAGTTTCTTTTGGGAACCTCAACGATTTCTTGGATTGTCCATCACACTTGTCATGTCATCTGGACTCTACTCCGAAAGACGGTGATGCCACAGCCCAAGGCGGAGGATTGGCTTTGGATTTCTGACGGCTTCGATGAATGTGCGCAGTTTCCTAACTGCACTGGGGCGCTGGATGGCAAGCACATTCGTGTTAAGAAGCCGCCTCACTCTGGCAGCCGATTCTTCAATTATAAACAATATTTTTCGGTAGTGATTTTGGCTTAGGCTGATAGTAACTACCGGTTTATAATGGTTGATATTGGTGCCTATGGAAGCAGCTCAGATGCTCGCATCTTTAGTGTTTCTAGATTGGTTGAGTGGCTTCGTGTCAACCATCTTCACCTGCCCGAGCCCAGAAGACTGCCCGGATATGCAGGTCCGCCGGCTCCACTTGTCATCGTGGCTGATGAAGGGTATGCATTGACTCCCCATGTTATGCGGCCCTTCCCCAGACGCGGTTTGGATGTCAGGAGGCGTATTTTCAACTACCGGTTGACTCGTGCCCGTCGGTATGTTGAGTGCGCTTTCGGCATACTCTGCAGCAAGTGGAGGGTGTTTAATACATCTATACAGATGGATCAGGAGAATGCTACCCTGGTGATTCAAGCTTGTGTTTTTTTACACAACTTCACCAGGATGCGCAATCCTTCTCTGCTGTTGACCAGAACCAATATCCCACATCATCTGGTGTGGGTTTGGATCTCACTCTGCATAGACGACCTGGTACTGCAGACATTGCAGTTCGGGACATGTATGCAGACTTTTTTTTAGCAGCCCTGAGGGGGCGGTGCCATGGCAGTTGAATGCTATTCGTGGTAGGGTTTGAAATCTTCTGGGCTTGTTAGTTTTTGTTTTTTTTCTAGATAGTTTCTTGATTGTATGTTGTAGTTGAGTGTAGGGACTCACAAGCTCATGAGGACCCTTGACGTGGGCTTGTGGGCTGAGGTTTTTGGCCATTAAAAGCTAAATACATTCAGAGTTAATTGTCTCCTCAAGCTTTTCAAAGTGTACTTACTCATAAATCATGAAATCCATTTTTAGGGCCAATAACCTTCTAATATCTAATGTTTCTAATTTTCCTGGTATGACGTATTGCAATCATTAAAGTAAGAATACATTATTGATTGTGTGTGTTTATCTTTTATGTTCCCATGTGTGTGTCAATTACTAGTTTACTTTATTGTCAAGCATCAACAACACCAAATTGAGTATAACATAGTCTTTTTACTATCAATGGTCCAAAGAAAAAACAATCCAAGAAAACAAACAGGTCACTCTGTGTATATAAACAATATTGTCGGAAGTGATTATTCTTACAAATGAGGGTTGGCCATAAGAGGGGCCCTGTTGCACATTCGACTGTGCAGGCTTCACAGCAGGGTATTGTCCTTGGAAACGGCTTTGTGAAAAGCTTGGCATGGTAATTTGGGGCATGGAATACCGTGGTGGTTGTGGTACAGAAGGGCCTCTCATTGGTGGCTGGCAAGGTGTTGGTTGGGGAGGGATTGTATCGGGGGACAAGATAACCTGCCGCCAGAGATGATCAATAAAAGAATGAATATCCCCTTGGTAGGGTGATGCGTACATTTCAATGATACTTGCAATGGACGACATACACCCACTTTGGCGCTTAGGCGGTACACGCCGCAGCAATGGTGCCATTCCCCTCATCATGATCTCCTCCTGAACATCATCCCTCTTCCGGGCTAGATAGTCGACAAATTGGGAATCAATTACTTCCCGACTAGCTAGCCCAGAAGAAGGATGAGGGCAAACCCTTCTGCGCCTGGGATGTGGGGCTGGTGGAGGGCACCCTTCGGCAGGCCTGGAGTTTTCCCTTGTTGGGGTTCTTCTGCCGGTGTTGGGTTTGGGCTGAATGCTGGTGAGAACACGGTCGGAGTTTCCTCCCCACCAAGGTCAGAATTGTCCGAGTCCTCCTGCTCTGGCTCATCCAAGCTGTCCACGGTACTGTTGTGAACATGAGAGAACCAAAAAAGACAACATTAGACACAACGAGCATTATTAATATACTGCTATTTTTGCCTTAAATCGCGCAGCATTTCCAACATACTGTACACAAATCGGATTCTAACTAATCTGTAAGCAAACATATACATAACATCCCCTGCTTCAAAATGGCGTACTGTTGCTTTAAATATGGTCACCATCATTCCAAGAATTTATGTTCCTTCATTGTTCTTTACATATGTTATACTGACCACAAATTCAGAACATACCAGAGCAAAACTAATGTGGACTTTAGGACATTCCCTATATACACTATAAAGGGATAGGCCCTATAACATTGCTTGCAATACTTTTCCCCAAAATTATATACTATATTATTGAACAAGTGGGTTATAAAGCCAATGTAAAAATCCTCAAAAAAAACTAATCCAAGTCTCAACACCCAAAAACTAGGCATTCTAGTTAGAACTAATCAAAGAAAAACAGATGGGTAAGACACAAACATCATATCTTTAAGAACCCCTCGGAATGAAAGATCTTTAAAGAGACCAGAGATGGTCAAACAGCGTACCTGCAGCTGTTGGAAAACTACAACTACCACAAAGACCTCCTGTAGACCGATAGCTGTAGCCAGTGCAGTCATGCTGGTAGTTGAAGTTTCCCAACATCTGTAGGGCAACAAGTTGGCCATCCCTGAAATATACAAATAGTGGACATGACCAACAGTTTGTCAAACATGTTTGTGGAATAGTAGTAACAACACTTACGCCCTTAATTCCATGACTGGTGTAAGGAAACGCAATTGTTCCGTGTACAAATAGGGCCGTTTCCTAGACCCCCCTTCTCCACTGCGGCCCTTCTCAGTCAGTTCCCGCCGGAATTGGTCGCGACAACTGTTCTAGCGCGTTTTTGTTTGTTTGACTGTGAAAACATCCAAAATAAAAACATTGGATAAGTTGATTTTTGCCCAAAAATATAACAAACATTTCACATAACATCAAATGATGAGGCCAAACTGGGAAAACTTAACATACATGCTGTAAAGGAGCTAAGAAAATGGACATAGTACTATAGGGGCTAAATCAATAACAGGCTGCATGCAGCCTATATATCAGTCAAAGATATCCATATGCCGCCCACTGGCACTACATGTTCCAGGCATGTCTCACTGTGAGTTATGTCTGTGTATACATGTAATGGTTTTAGACATCGTTTAGTAGGGATTATTATGGTTGCCACATACACTGTCACCTGAACAGGCCAAACGCCACAGCAGAAAAACATTGTCGTTTGCTAAAAGTCTGAACAGGTGTGGCAAACAGCAGCGTTTGAAAACGTACAGGAACATTCAATGCATATGAAAATACACATGAGGGCTATGTTGGACAGTACATTGTGGTACTGATATGGCCCAAGGGATACTAATGTGTACCACATGGCTGAAGAAGGTGAATATTGTGAATAGGCCTGTGAATATTGTGAATAGGCTGCTATCAAATAAGGGGTCCTATGTTAAAATGTAACTTGACCTGTTAGGGTACTTTCATACTTGCGACAGAGTGATCCGGCAAGCAGTTCCAACGTCGGAACTGCCTGCCAGATCAGGCAATCTGCATGTAAACGGGACAGCATTTGTAAGAACGAATCCATCTGTCCGTTTGTCATACGGACAAACGTATCAGTTTCTATTTTTTTTTTTTTTTTTTACCGGTCTGCGCATGCGCAGCCCGGAAGGAAGGATCCGTCATTGCGGTATTTTGAATGCCGAATCCGGCACTAATACATTACTATGTAAAAAAATGCCGGATCCGGCATGCAGGCAAGTCTTCTGTTTTTTTGGCCGGAGATAAAACCGTAGCATGCTGCGGTTTTAACTTTTGCCTGATCAGTCAAAATGACTGAACTGAAGACATCCTGATGCATCCTGAACGGATTACTCTCCATTCAGAAAGCATGGGGATATGCCTGATCAGTTATTTTCCAGTATAGAGCCCCTGTGACGGAACTCTATGCCGGAAAAGAAAAACGCAAGTGTGAAAGTACCCTTAGTACCTTATTTCCAGATGTGCCTTTGTTCCAGCAATAGATGTTTTTATCCTCTGAAAATCCAGTTTATTTGGTATGCAAAGGAGCCAGTAAGGTGCCCAGGGGGGCGTTACTCTTGCAGGAAGGAGCCGAGACACGCCCCCTGCTACAATGTGTCCACCCTCCAACAACTTAAAGAGGACCTTTCACCTGTATAAACGATGTTAACTGATTATGCTGCCATATAGAGCGGCGCCCGGGGATCTCACTCCACTTACTATTATCCCCGGGCGCCGCTCCGTTCTCCCGTTATAGGCTCCGGTACCTTTGCTTCTTAAGTTATAGTAGGCGGGTCTTCTCTTGTCCTGTGGGCGTCTCCTTCTCCTAGGCTGCAGCGCTGGCCAATCGCAGCGCACAGCTCACAGCCTGGGAGGTTTTTTTTCTCCCAGGCTGTGAGCTGTGTGCTGCGATTGGCCAGCGCTGCAGCCTAGGAGAAGGAGACGCCCACAGGACAAGAGAAGACCCGCCTACTATAACTTAAGAAGCAAAGGTACCGGAGCCTATAACGGGAGAACGGAGCGGCGCCCGGGGATAATAGTAAGTGCAGTGAGATCCCCGGGCGCCGCTCTATATGGCAGCATACTCAGTTAACATCGTTTATACAGGTGAAAGGTCCTCTTTAAAATCCCCCCCACCCAGGCGCCGCTAAGCCACGCCCCTTATCTGGCTAGGCCACGCCCCCTGAGCCGATGGGGATTGAAAAAAAATGAAGGTAAAAATCAACTTGCGCAGACCAAAAAAAAGGTGAAAAAAATTAATGCCGGATCCGTTTTGCCGGATGACACCGGAAAGATGGATCTGGCATTTCAATGCATTTTTCTGACTGATCAGGCATTTTTAAGACTGATCAGGATCCCGATCAGTCTTACAAATGCCATCGGTTGGCATACATTTTGCCATATCCGGCAGGCAGTTCCACCGACGGAACTGCTTGCCGGATCACTCTGCCGCAAGTGTGAAAGTACCCTGAGTGCTATTAGGCCATGGCTTTACTTTAATAGCGATTATCCTTGTGACAGATTTCCTTTAAAGCTCTCCTTCAGCAGTGAAGATAAATGGCTGGGTTGTTATGGAAACCTGGAGTATATGTGGAGGCTGGAGGACCTGCGAGCTTCTATTGGCTGATAAGGGTCATGTGACCAAGCTTCTATTTGTTAATGCATTTTTTGGGAATATCTCAGGAACTGTACGCCCTAGAGAGCTGAGACCTAATTTTGTGATTGTAAATGCGACAGTGAAAATTTATTTAGCGGACATACACATACACTCAGCTTTATATATTAGATTGAACTTTACCTTGACAGTCAAGTAGTCAGTAACACAAACCCACATTTACTGTCTTTGTCCAATTTGTAGACAGAATATATATTGAAAGTCTAAAAATGTGTGAAATTTATCATAGTGGTTGATGCGAGATGATAAATCTGGTGCATCTTTAGACTGTCTAGTTTAGTTTATAGCACCTATTTGTTGGCTTAGTTTATGCTGTAAATCTGTCCACATCCTGAAAATCTGTCCCGATGTGCCAAAAATCTATGTGCTGCAATTCTGTCTCCACATCAAAAATTTGCCTCCACGACAAAGTGATTTCCATGCCGAAAATCTGTCCCAATGCTCCAAAATTGTGTCCATCAAAGACTTTTGATCACTTTTATGAGCTAGAATCATGAAGTTCAGCTTTATATACACATCTAAAAAGGTAAAGCAAACCTGGCCACACCCATATTCTAGTTTAGAACCACCAGGTCAGGGATGTTGGAAAAAGTCATTCTTTTTGGCACATCAGAATTATAAATATGTCTAAAATGTGGTGCGCCAGAATTTTGTAGAAAACAATGCCAAGTAACAATCACACATACAGTATATTAAATGTGGCCACATTTTCTAGAAGAACACTAATGTTAGGGCACCTACATTGCAACCCAAATTGCTCCAAATCTGGTGCAATTAGGCACATCTAGGTTTCAAAATATTATTAATGCCTAGTTCAACATGGAGTGTGTCTTATCTGAAAAGATAGTGGTTGTGCAGATGGGTGTTATATGCAGTTTGTATAGTAGGATGGAAATGTATATGCCGATATAATGCCCAAATCTTGCATGCAAAAGTTGGTTGGTGCATTCCTGTGGTTTTGCAGAACTGAATATATACTTGTATGGTATGTACGAACTCCTTACACCTTACAGTTTGGGGGTTTTAGGTGCAATTTTTTAAAATGTTTTAATGAAAATTTCTTTAAGTTGTAACAGTTTTTTTCAGGTAATTTTTTTTAAACTAAGCTGCCACATGGGTGTACATGAGGAAGAACACTATTTTTGGCCATTATAGAACTTGTATCTGGTATTTTAACCGTTTTCCCTATCAAGCCCAGTCTACTGGTGACCAAGTCTGGACTCCCCTTACAGGTACAGCCTTATAGAGACTCTCTGTCGACCCTCATAGATAGACTTTGTTGCCCACAACTGCCAAGAATATGATACATCTGTAACCATCAAGCTTTGTATCCAATTGTGACTGTGAATGCTAAGCATTATGACTCCTGCTTGAGTAAATTTAAATTGCAAGTTCAGCTAAAGTTATCCTCTCATTTTTCGAGTGGGTAGAAGGGCCACAATAGGATCAAGGGCCACACATAAAACTGACCCTGTTTACAAGCCTGTATGGACTCTTCTCTGGAGTTTCACTGTACAAACTTTGTACAGTCAGGTCCATAAAAATTGGGACATCGACACAAGTCTAAGATTTTTGGCTCTATACACCACCACAATGGATTTGAAAAGAAACTAACTAGATGTGCTTAAACTGCAGACTGTCAGCTTTAATTTGAGGATATTTACATCCAAATCAGGTGAACGGTGTAGGAATTACAACAGTTTGCATATGTGCCTCCCACTTGTTAAGGGACCAATAGTAATGGGACAGAATAATAATCATAAATCAAACTTTCACTTTTTAATACTTGGTTGCAAATCCGTTGCAGTCAATTACAGCCTGAAGTTTGGAACGCACAGATGCTGGGTTTCATCCCTGGTGATGCTCTGCCAGGCCTCTACTGCAACTGTCTTCAGTTCCTGCTTGTTCTTGGGGCATTTTCCCTTCAGTTTTGTCTTCAGCAAGTGAAATGCATGCTCAATCGGATTCAGGTCAGGTGATTGACTTGGCCATTGCATAACATTCTACTTCTTTCCCTTAACCCCTTCAACCCCGGGCCTGTTTTCACCTTCCTGCCCAGGGCATTTTTTGCAAATCTGACCAGTGTCACTTTATGTGCGAATAACTTTAAAACGCTTTGACTTATCCAGGCCATTCTGAGATTGTTTTTTCGTCACATATTGTAATCCATGACAGCAGTGCGGGGACTCGATGCGATCGTTCACCTGACACAAACCTCTTCTATGTCGCGGTCAGCGCGGACCATGGCATAGAAGGGGTTAATCGGCCAGCATCGGCTTTTACACCGATGCCGGCGGATACAGCAGGGGCCCGGCTACCACGGACTTCTGGGCCCCTGCAGTGATCACGTGCGCATCGCTCCGGTGCCCGCGCGATCACTATGACGTACTATTACGTCAAATTGCGGAAACTCAGTGGTTCCAATGACGTAACAGTACGTCAAAGGTTGGGAAGGGGTTAAAAAACTCTTTGGTTGCTTTTGCAGTATGCTTTGGGTCATTGTCCATCTGCACTGTGAAGCGCTGTCCAATGAGTTCTGAAGCATTTGGCTGAATATGAGCAGATAATATTGCCCGAAACACTTCAGAATTCATCCTGCTGCTTTTGTCAGCAGTCACATCATCAATAAATACAAGAGAACCAGTTCTATTGGCAGCCATACATGCCCACGCCATGACACTACCACCACCATGCTTCACTGATGAGGTGGTATGCTTAGGATCATGAGCAGTTCCTTTCCTTGTCCATACTCTTCTCTTCCCATCACTCTGGTACAAGTTGATCTTGGCCTCATCTGTCCATAGGATGTTCCAGAACTGTGAAGGCTTTTTTAGATGTCGTTTGGCAAACTCTAATCTGGCCTTCCTGTTTTTGAGGCTCACCAATGGTTTACATCTGGTGGTGAACCCTCTGTATTCACTCTGGTGAAGTCTTCTCTTGATTGTTGACTTTGACACACATACACCTACCTCCTGGAGAGTGTTCTTGATCTGGCCAACTGTTGTGAAGGGTGTTTTCTTCACCAGGGAAAGAATTCTTCCGTCATCCACCACAGTTGTTTTCTGTGGTCTTCCGGGTCTTTTGGTGTTGCTGAGCTCACCGATGCATTCCTTCTTTTTAAAAATGTTCCAAACAGTTGTTTTGGTCATGCCTAATGTTTTTGCTATCTCTCTGATGGGTTTGTTTTTGTTTTTTCAGCCTAATGATGGCTTGCTTCACTGATAGTGACAGCTCTTTGGATCTCATCTTGAGAGTTGACAGCAACAGATTCCAAATGCAAAAAGCACACTTGAAATTAACTCTGGACCTTTTATCTGCTCATTGTAATTGGGAAAATAAGGGAATAACACACACCTGGCCATGGAACAGCTGAGAAGCCAATTGTCCCATTACTTTTGGTCCCTTAACAAGTGGGAGGCACATATGCAAACTGTTGTAATTCCTACACCGTTCACCTGATTTGGATGTAAATACCCTCAAATTAAAGCTGTCTGCCGTTAAAGCACATCTTGTTTGTATCATTTCAAATCCATTGTAGTGGTGTATAGAGCCAAAAATGTTAGAATTGTTTCGATGTCCCAATATTTATGGACCTGACTGTATATGCTATGAGTACAACCTCAGCTGTAGGACATGAAAAGATATACTACACTATTTTTCACATGTAAAAAAGAAAATCTTCCATTAGCATCTTACATTTCTTATCAACTAAAGCATACAGATTTCTTGCAATGAACAACTTTATTTCATTTGACAGAGGCCAGATACACTCATTAAAGTCTGCCAAGGGCGCAACAGCAGAAAGATAATTCTTCCTTTTGGAAAGAAGAGGTTTGGCAAAAGAGGTAGAAGTAAACATTGTTTCTATCAAAGGCTTTCTCTGCTCTGGACTCTCACAGCGTTATAAATATATAGGACTAAGCTCATACAAGTAGTTATATGTTTGTAGTTGATACTGTTTTGTTGCTGTTTGGACTTAATTTTTGTAGTTTGCATTATTACCCCAAATTAAGCTTAAAAGTAAATATCCATCTTTGATCACTGTCATTTTTAGATCACAATTTTGTGCTGATTAACTTTCTAATATATTTTTATATAGGTCAGATGCCTGTTTTCCTCCTACAGAGCTCTAAAATCTCCTGCACGGACATAGCCTTTAAATAATATGGCCACCCATGGTAGGAACTTAGGTGCTTGCTGAATACTCTTTTGTTAGGCTACCTTCACATCTACGCTTTCCCTTTCCGCCACTGAGATCCATCATAGGATCTCAATAGCGGGGGAAAATGTTTCAGTTTTTTCCCCATTTAATGTCATAGGGGACAAAACTGAACTGAACCAAACGGTATGCACGAGAATGCTTTCCGTTCTGTTTGGTTGCATCCCCATCGTGGACAGAATAACGCTGCAAGCAGAGTTTTTCTGTCCGCGATGTGGTGCGGAGCAAGACTGATCCATCATGAGTCACAATGTAAGTCAATAGGGACGGATCCGTTTTCTCTGACACAAAAGAAAACGGATCCGCCTCTAAAACCATTGTTAGTTAATGGGGGACAGATCTGTTTTCATTTCGTCTTGGCTATTTTAGAGATAATACAACTGAATCCGTTCAGAACGGATGTAGACGGTTGTATTATCAGAACGGAAGTGTTTTTGCTGATCCATGACAGATCCAAGGAGGTTAAAGGGGGTTATGTGACGTTAAATAAATATTTATATACACACATACCTTTCTGTCATAGTGCCATTTGTTACTAACAGCATTTCAAAGAAGTGGGCAGTCCCAATCTGCTAGTATAAAAGTAAAAGTACAGGTTAAGGCCTCTTTCACACGACAGTATGGCTTTTTCAGTGTTTTGCGGTCCGTTTTAAATGGATCCGTTGTTGCGTTTTTTGTTTCCGTTGTGTTTCCGTTTCCGTTCCGTTTTTCCGTATGGCAAATACAGTATACAGTAATTTCATAGAAAAAATTGGGCTGGGCATAACATTTTCAATAGATGGTTCCGCAAAAAACGGAACGGATACGGAAGACATACGGATGCATTTCCGTATGCATTCCGTTTTTTGCGGACCCATAGACTTTAATGGAGCCACGGAACGTGAATTTGCGGCCAAATATAGGACATGTTCTATCTTTCAACGGAACGGAAAAACGGAAATACGGAAACGGAATGCATACGGAGTACATTCCGTTTTTTTGGCGGAACCATTGAAATGAATGGTTCCGTATACGGACCGTATACGGAACGCAAAAAACGGTCCGCAAAACGAAAAAAAAAAACGGTCGTGTGAAAGAGGCCTAATCATGTTCCCCCTTAAACGTCTTTTTTCAAGGCTTAACATTTTCAGTTCATTTAATCTTTGCTCATAACTAAGATCTTCCAGGCCCTTTAAGAATTTAATTGCTCTCCTCTGTACTTTTTCTAACTCCAGGGCATCCTTCATATTGCATATTTCTGCATCAACGCTTTGCATAGTGACAATATTACATCCCTGTCCCGCGAGTCCATTCCTCTTTTAATACAAGACAAAATTCTGTTGGCCTTAGAAGCAGCTGACTGGCATTGTATGCTGTTATTTAGTCTATGATCTACTAATACACCCAGATCCTTCTCAACAAGTCGCTCTCCCACTTTTACTACAGCAAGTACATATGCTGCATGCAGATTATTAGCCCCCAAGTCCATAATTTTACATTTATCTACACTGCTCAACAAAATAAAGGGAACACAAAAATAACACATCCTAGATCTTAGTTAATTAAATATTCTTCTGAAATACTTTGTTCTTTACATAGTTGAATGTGCTGACAACAAAATCACACAAAAATAAAAAAAAATGGAAATCAAATTTTTCAACCCATGGAGGTCTGGATTTGGAGTCACACTCAAAATTAAAGTGGAAAAACACACTACAGGCTGATCCAACTTTGATGTAATGTCCTTAAAACAAGTCAAAATTAGGTTCAGTAGTGTGTGTGGCCTCCACGTACCTGTATGACCTCCCTACAACGCCAGTGCATGCTCCTGATGAGGTGGCGGACAGTCTCCTGAGGGATCTCCTCCCAGACCTGGGCTAAAACATCTGCCAACTCCTGGACAGTCTGTGGTGCAACGTGACGTTGGTGGATAGAGCGAGACATGATGTCCCAGATGTGCTCAATTGGATTCAGGTCTGGGGAACGGGCGGGCCAGTCCATAGCATCAATGCCTTTGTCTTGCAGGAACTGCTGACACACTCCAGCCACATGAGGTCTAGCATTGTCTTGCATTAGGAGGAACCCAGGGCCAACCGCACCAGCATATGGTCTCACAAGGGGTCTGAGGATCTCATCTCGGTACCTAATGGCATTCAGGCTACCTCTGGCGAGCACATGGAGGGCCTCCAAAGAAATGCCACCCCACACCATTACTGACCCAATGCCAAACCGGTCATGCTGGAGGATGTTGCAGGCAGCAGAACGTTCTCCACGGCATCTCCAGACTCTGTCACGTCTGTCACATGTGCTCAGTGTGAACCTGCTTTCATCTGTGAAGAGCACAGAGCGCCAGTGGCGAATTTGCCAATCTTGGTGTTCTCTGGCAAATGCCAAACGTCCTGCACGGTGTTGGGCTGTAAGCACAACCCCCACCCGTGGACGTCGGGCCCTCATATCACCCTCATGGAGTCTGTTTCCGACCGTTTGAGCAGACAAATGCACATTTGTGGCCTGCTGGAGGTCATTTTGCAGGGCTCTGGCAGTGCTCCTCCTGTTCCTCCTTGCACAAAGGCGGAGGTAGCGGTCCTGCTGCTGGATTGTTGCCCTCCTACGGCCTCCTCCACGTCTCCTGATGTACTGGCCTGTTTCCTGGTAGCGCCTTCATGCTCTGGACACTGCGCTGACAGACACAGCAAACCTTCTTGCCACAGCTCGCATTGATGTGTTATCCTGGATAAGCTGCACTACCTGAGCCACTTGTGTGAGTTGTAGACTCCGTCTCATGCTACCACTAGAGTGAAAGCACCGGCAGAATTCAAAAGTGACCAAAACATCAGCCAGGAAGCATAGGAACTGAGAAGTGGTCTGTGGTCACCACCTGCAGAACCACTCCTTTATTAGGGGTGTCTTGGTAATTGCCTATAATTTCCACCTGTTGTCTATCCCATTTGCACAACAGCATGTGAAATTGATTGTCACTCAGTATTGCTTCCTAAGTGGACAGTTTGATTTCACAGAAGTGTGATTGACTTGGAGTTACATTGTGTTGTTTAAGTGTTCCCTTTATTTTTTTGAGCAGTGTATATTGAACCTCATTTGCTAAATGGAAGCACAAACAGTAAGTTTGTCCAAGTCAGCGTGTAACTTACTAACATCTTCCATAGACTGTACTGTACTACAAAATTTGGTGTCATCTGCAAAAATAGAAACAGCACTATCAATCCCATCCTCTATGTCACTAATGAATACGTTAAATAATAGCGGACCCGGCACAGAACCTTGGGGTACACCACTTCTAACCGGGGACCATTCAGAGTAGGAATCAATGACCACAACTCTTTGGAAGCGATCATGAAGTCAATTTCTAATCCAATTAGAAATTATATTTTCTAAATCTATAGACCTCAATTTACCCATTAGTCATCCATAAGGGACAGTATCAAACGCATTTGCAGTCCAAAAACGCAATATCGACAGCCTTTCCTCTGTCCAGGCTTCTACTCACCTCCTAATAAAAACAAATCAGGTTAGTTCGACAGCTTCTGTTCTTAGTAAAACCCTGTGGGCTATCAATTAATATATTATTGACAGTTATATAATCCTGCATGTAGTTCCGTAGAAGGCCCTCAAACATTTTTCCTACTATGGATGCTAAGCTTACTGGTCTATAATCTCCTGGTGAAGACCTAGCACCCTTTTTGAAAATGAGAACCACATTCGCCATGCGCCAGTCTCTTGGTACAATGCCTGTCATTAAATCTGTAAATATTATGAACAGAGGCAAAGCAATAACTGAACTGAGCTCCTTTAGAGCTACTTTAGAGTGTAATCTATCTGGATCTGGGGCCTTGTTAACTTTTTATTTTTTTTAGCATATTAAGGACTAGTGATGGGCCCTATTCACTTTAATGGCAGGTGAACCTGGAAAAACTTCTGGTCATATTTGCAGCCACTAAATATTTACTAGAAGTGCATAAATAGTCCCACAACATGAGCAGTGACATACTAGAGGGAGATCAATGACAAAACTTCCCACAAAAAATATGTATTTTAATCAGGGGCCATTTTATGCGTCTTAAAGGGAAATTTTCAAAAATGTGCCCTGCTGGAGCCTAGAAATTTTTTATTTTAGGCCACGGGAGGACGGGCCATAAAAATTAGGCATTTACCTGACATAAAAGAACAAGTGATTATGTGGCTGGAGGTACATTAAGCTGTCAATGTATAACAATTTTACTGTTGGTCAGTTAGATTACAGGCCCCAAAAATTTGGCATTCACTGTACAGCAAAGATCAAGTGACTATGTGGCTGGAGGTGCATTAGACGGTCATTGGATATAATTTTTACTGCAGGCCAGTGGAGTACAGGCCCCAAACATTAGGCATTCACCATACAGAAAAGATCAAGTGATTATGTGCCTGGAGGTATATTAAACGGTGATTGGATAACAATTTTATTGTAGGCCAGTACACATACATGTCAAATACAAATGTTTAAAAGAACTAAAAATATTAAATTGGATTAAAAACATGGCTAACGAAATCCCACCTCTTGAATAAACACCAAATGATAGAAGGTGAAATTCGATAACACATGGTCGTAACAGGTGTTGAATTACTCTGAGGCCACAACAAGTAGGCATTCACCGTACAGAAAAGATCAAGTGATTATGTGCCTGGAGGTACATTAGGCGGTCACCGTATAGCAATTTTAGTGTTGGCCAGTTAGATTACAGGCCCCAAAAATTATGCATTCACCATACAGAAAAGATCAAGTGATTATGTGGCTGGAGGTATATTAGATGGTCATTGGATATAAATTTTACTGCAGGCCAGTGAAGTATAGGCCCCAAACATTAGGCATTCAACGGACAGAAAAGATTAAGTGATTATGTGGCTAGAGGTATATTAGACGGTCATTGGATATCAATTTTACTGCAGGCCAGTGGAGTACAGGCCCCAAACATTAGGCATTCACCGGACAGAAAAGATTAAGTGATTATACGGCTGGAGATATATTAGACGGTCATTGGATAACGATTTTATTGTAGAAAAGTACAAATAAATGTCAAATACATACATGTTTAAAAGAACTAAAAATATTAAATTGGATTAAAAACATGGCTAACGAAATCCCCACTCTTGAATAAACCCCAAATAATAATAGGTGAAATACGATAACACGTGGTCGTCACAGGTGCTGAATTCCTCCGAGGCAACAACAATTAGGCATTTACCATACAGAAAAGATCAAGTGATTATGTGACTAGAGGTATATTAGACGGTCATTGGATAACAATTTTACTGCAGGCCAGTGGAGTACAGGCCCCAAACATTAGGCATTCACCGGACATAAAATGCATTTTATGCCGCTGTATTTACATAAGACAGGGACCATTCTTTTTTCTGGGTGGTGGCGAATATGTGTGGGCTGGCATTAAGAAATAAAAAAAAAAACATGGTTGTCACAGGTGTTGAATTCCCCCGAGATCCATGCCTCATTCATTTTTAGAAATGTGAGGTAATCCACACTGTCGTGAGCTAGGTGAGTGCGCTTATCGGTCACGATTTCCCCTGCTGCGTTGAACATCCTTTCGGACAGGACACTCGATGAGGGGCAAGCCAAGAGTTTCATGGCAAATTGTGCTAGCTCCGGTCACAAGTCAAGCATGCACACCCAGTAGTCCAGGGGTTCCTCGCTTCTCAGAGCGTCCATATCGGCCGTTAACCCAATGTGGTCGGACACCTGTTGGTCTAGGCGTTCCCTGAGGCTGGGTCCAGAAGGCGGCTGTTGATGGGTTGGCTGAAAGAATGATCTCATATCCGAACTGACCAACATATCTTCACACCACCCTCTTCTTGCAGGCACGGTAGGATTGATACCTGCACCTGTTTCACTGTGGGTGGAAATTCCTCTGCCAGTGCCTGCAACAGCAGATTGCAGCATCTCTCGCAGCAAGGCCTGGAAATGCTGCATTCTGACAGCCTTCTGTGATGCTGGTAACATGTCCGCCATTTTGTGTTCATTTTGAGGTCTAAGTACGTTGCCACCCAGTACTGGTCCTTGCTAGAGTTGAGCGAACACCTGGATGTTCGGGTTCGAGAAGTTCGGCCGAACTTCACGGAAATGTTCGGGTTCGGGATCCAAACCCGAACCGAACTTCGTCCCGAACCCCATTGAATTCAATAGGGACCAGAACTTTTGGGCACTAAAAAGGCTGTAAAACAGCCCAGGAAAGAGCTAGAGGGCTGCAAAAGGCAGCAACATGTAGGTAAATCCCCTGCAAACAAATGTAGATAGGGAAATTAATTAAAATAAAAATTAAAAAAATAAAAATGACCCAATATCAATTGGACAGAGGTCCCATAGCAGAGAATCTGGCTTCACGTCAGCAGAGACTCAGTCTCTTCATGCCATAGCAAAGAATCTGGCTTCATGTCAGCACAGAATCAGTCTCTTCATGCCATAGCAGAGAATCTGGCTTCATGTCAGCACAGAATCAGTCTTCATGTCATAGCAGAGAATCAGGCTTCACGTCACCCACCACTGGAACAGGCCACTGTCACACATTTAGGCCCCGGCACCCAGACAGAGGAGAGCGGTCCCGTAACAGAGAATCTGGCCTTATGTCAGCGCAGAATCTGTCTTCATGTCATAGCAGAGAATCAGGCTTCACGTCACCCACCACTGGAACAGGCCACTGTCACATATTTAGGCCCAGGCACCCAGGCAGAGGAGAGAGGTCCCGTAACAGAGAATCTGGCCTTATGTCAGCGCAGAATCAGTCTTCATGTCATAGCAGAGAATCAGGCTTCACGTCACCCACCACTGGAACAGGCCACTGTCACATATTTAGGCCCAGGCACCCAGACAGAGGAGAGAGGTCGCGTAACAGAGAATCTGGCTTCATGTCAGCACAGAATAAGTCTTCATGTCATAGCAGAGAATCAGGCTTCACGTCACCCACCACTGGAACAGGCCACTGTCACACATTTAGGCCCCGGCACCCAGACAGAGGAGAGGTTCATTCAACTTTGGGTTGCCCCGCAATATAATGGTAAAATGAAATTAAAAATAGTATTGAATGAGGAAGTACCCTGGAGTAGAATAATACACTGCGTGCAGAATTATTAGGCAAATTAGTATTTTGACCACATCATACTCTTTATGCATGTTGTCTTACTCCAAGCTGTATAGGCTCGAAAGCCTACTACCAATTAAGCATATTAGGTGATGTGCATCTCTGTAATGAGAAGGGGTGTGGTCTAATGACATCAACACCCTATATCAGGTGTGCATAATTATTAGGCAACTTCCTTTCCTTTGGCAAAATGGGTCAAAAGAAGGACTTGACAGGCTCAGAAAAGTCAAAAATAGTGAGATATCTTGCAGAGGGATGCAGCACTCTTAAAATTGTAAAGCTTCTGAAGCGTGATCATCGAACAATCAAGCGTTTCATTCAAAATAGTCAACAGGGTCGCAAGAAGCGTGTGGAAAAACCAAGGCGCAAAATAACTGCCCATGAACTGAGAAAAGTCAAGCGTGCAGCTGCCAAGATGCCACTTGCCACCAGTTTGGCCATATTTCACAGCTGCAACATCACTGGAGTGCCCAAAAGCACAAGGTGTGCAATACTCAGAGACATGGCCAAGGTAAGAAAGGCTGAAAGACGACCACTACTGAACAAGACACACAAGACTGGGCCAAGAAATATCTCAAGACTGATTTTTCTAAGGTTTTATGGACTGATGAAATGAGAGTGAGTCTTGATGGGCCAGATGGATGGGCCCGTGGCTGGATTGGTAAAGGGCAGAGAGCTCCAGTCCGACTCAGACGCCAGCAAGGTGGAGGTGGAGTACTGGTTTGGGCTGGTATCATCAAAGATGAGCTTGTGGGTCCTTTTCGGGTTGAGGATGGAGTCAAGCTCAACTCCCAGTCCTACTGCCAGTTTCTGGAAGACACCTTCTTCAAGCAGTGGTACAGGAAGAAGTCTGCATCCTTCAAGAAAAACATGATTTTCATGCAGGACAATGCTCCATCACACGCGTCCAAGTACTCCACAGCGTGGCTGGCAAGAAAGGGTATAAAAGAAGAAAATCTAATGACATGGCCTCCTTGTTCACCTGATCTGAACCCCATTGAGAACCTGTGGTCCATCATCAAATGTGAGATTTACAAGGAGGGAAAACAGTACACCTCTCTGAACAGTGTCTGGGAGGCTGTGGTTGCTGCTGCACGCAATGTTGATGGTGAACAGATCAAAACACTGACAGAATCCATGGATGGCAGGCTTTTGAGTGTCCTTGCAAAGAAAGGTGGCTATATTGGTCACTGATTTGTTTTTGTTTTGTTTTTGAATGTCAGAAATGTATATTTGTAAATGTTGAGATGTTATATTGGTTTCACTGGTAAAAATAAATAATTGAAATGGGTATATATTTGTTTTTTGTTAAGTTGCCTAATAATTATGCACAGTAATAGTCACCTGCACACACAGATATCCCCCTAAAATAGCTAAAACTAAAAACAAACTAAAAACTACTTCCAAAAATATTCAGCTTTGATATTAATGAGTTTTTTGGGTTCATTGAGAACATGGTTGTTGTTCAATAATAAAATTAATCCTCAAAAATACAACTTGCCTAATAATTCTGCACTCCCTGTATATTGTTAAGGGGAGGTAGTTAATATCTAATCTGCACAAGGGATGGACAGGTCCTGTGGGATCCATGCCTGGTTCATTTTTATGAACGTCAGCTTGTCCACATTGGCTGTAGACAGGCGGCTGCGTTTGTCTGTAATGACGCCCCCTGCCGTGCTGAATACACGTTCAGACAAAACGCTGGCCGCCGGGCAGGCCAGCACCTCCAAGGCATAAAAGGCTAGCTCTGGCCACGTGGACAATTTGGAGACCCAGAAGTTGAATGGGGCCGAACCATCAGTCAGTACGTGGAGGGGTGTGCACAGGTACTGTTCCACCATGTTAGTGAAATGTTGCCTCCTGCTAACACGTTCCGTATCAGGTGGTGGTGCAGTTAACTGTGGCGTGGTGACAAAACTTTTCCACATCTCTGCCATGCTAACCCTGCCCTCAGAGGAGCTGGGCGTGACACAACTGCGTTAACGACCTCTTGCTTCTCCTCAGCCTTCGCCTTCGGCTTCCACTGGTTCCCCTGTGACATTTGGGAATGCTCTCAGTAGCGCGTCTACCAACGTGCGCTTGTACTCGCGCATCTTCCTATCACGCTCCAGTGTAGGAAGTAAGGTGGGCACATTGTCTTTGTACCGGGGATCCAGCAGGGTGGCAACCCAGTAGTCCGCACACGTTAAAATGTGGGCAACTCTGCTGTCGTTGCGCAGGCACTGCAGCATGTAGTCACTCATGTGTGCCAGGCTGCCCAGAGGTAAGGACAAGCTGTCCTCTGTGGGAGGCATATCGTCATCGTCCTGTGTTTCCCCCAAGCCACGCACCAGTGATGGGCCCGAGCTGCTTTAGGTGCCACCCCGCTGTGAACATGCTTCGTCCTCATCCTCCTCCACCTCCTCCTCATCCTCGTCCTCCTCGTCCTCCAGTAGTGGGCCCTGTCTGGCCACATTTGTACCTGGCCTCTGGTGTTGCAAAAAACCTCCCTCTGAGTCACTTCGAAGAGACTGGCCTGAAAGTGCTAAAAATGACCGCTCTTCCTCCTCTTCCTCCTGGGCCACCTCCTCTTCCATCATCGCCCTAAGTGTTTTCTCAAGGAGACATAGAAGTGGTATTGTAACGCTGATAACGGCGTCATCGCCACTGGCCATGTTGGTGGAGTACTCGAAACAACGCAACAGGGCACACAGGTCTCGCATGGAGGCCCAGTCATTGGTG
This sequence comes from Bufo bufo, assembly GCF_905171765.1. NCBI lineage: Eukaryota > Metazoa > Chordata > Amphibia > Anura > Bufonidae > Bufo > Bufo bufo. The sequence continues at coordinate 199,613,123 of NC_053391.1, read as the reverse complement.
GTGAAGTGTGTCTGATCCACAGTGCGACTGACCCGTGCGTGCTGCAGCTGAAACTCCACTATGGCCTGCTGCTGCTCGCACAGTCTGTCACATGCAAGGTGGAGTTCCACCTGGTGGGTACGTCGCATATGAGGCGGTGAGCGGGAAGGCCGAAGTTACGCTGTAGCGCAGACAGGCGAGCAGCGGCAGGGTGTGAACGCCGGAAGCGCGAACAGACGGCCCGCACTTTATGCAGCAGCTCTGACATGTCGGGGTAGTTGCGAATGAACTTCTGCACCACCAAATTCAGCACATGCGCCATGCAAGGGATGTGCGTCAAACCGGCTAGTCCCAGAGCTGCAACGAGATTTCGCCCATTATCGCACACCACCAGGCCGGGCTTGAGGCTCACCGGCAGCAACCACTCGTCGGTCTGTTGTTCTATACCACGCCACAACTCCTGTGCGGTGTGTGGGGCCTGTCCCCCAAACATATGAGTTTCAGAATGGCCTGCTGACGTTTACCCCGTGCTGTGCTGAAGTTGGTGGTGAAGGTGTGTGGCTGACTGGATGAGCAGGTGGAAGAAGAGGAGGAGGAAGCTGAGTAGGAGGAGGAGGAGACAGGAGGCAAAGAATGTTGCCCTGCGATCCTTGGCGGCGGAAGGACATGCGCCAAACAGCTCTCCGCCTGGGGCCCAGCCGCCACTACATTTACCCAGTGTGCAGTTAGGGAGATATAGCGTCCCTGGCCGTTCTTACTGGTCCACGTATCTGTGGTTAGGTGGACCTTGCCACAGATGGCGTTGCGCAGTTCACATTTGATTTTATCGGACACTTGTTTGTGCAGGGAAGGCACGGCTCTCTTGGAGAAGTAGTGGCGGCTGGGAACAACATACTGTGGGACAGCAAGCGACATCAGCTGTTTGAAGCTGTGTGTGTCCACCAGCCTAAATGACAGCATTTCATAGGCCAGTAGTTTAGAAATGCTGGCATTCAGGGCCAGGGATCGAGGGTGGCTAGGTGGGAATTTACGCTTTCTTTCAAATGTTTGTGAGATGGAGAGCTGAACGCTGCCGTGTGACATGGTTGAGATGCTTGGTGACGCAGAAGGTGGTGTTGGTGGTACATCCCATGTTTGCTGGGCGGCAGGTGCCAACGTTCCTCCAGAGGCAGAGGAAGAGGCCGAGTCGGCGGCAGCAGCAGCAGAAGAGGCCGAGGCGGTGGCAGCAGCAGAAGAGGCCGAGGCGGCAGCAGCAGAAGAGGCAGCAGGGGGAGCCTGAGTGACTTCCTTGTTTTTAAGGTGTTTACTCCACTGCAGTTCATGCTTTGCATGCAGGTGCCTGGTCATGCAGGTTGTGCTAAGGTTCAGAACGTTAATGCCTCGCTTCAGGCTCTGATGGCACAGCGTGCAAACCACTCGGGTCTTGTCGTCAGCACATTGTTTGAAGAAGTGCCATGCCAGGGAACTCCTTGAAGCTGCCTTTGGGGTGCTCGGTTCCAGATGGCGGCGGTCAGTAGCAGGTGGAGTCTCTTGGCGGCGGGTGTTCTGATTTTGCCCACTGCTCCCTCTTTTGCTACGCTGTTGGCTCGGTCTCACCACTGCCTCTTCCTCCGAACTCTGAAAGTCAGTGGTGTAGTACAGTCGATATGAACCACATATATTCATAAGCTGTTAGCAGAGAGTCAGGACATGCTAAATAAACCTCTTCAAATGTGCTATTAGATAACTGAGGAAAGTTTTAACAGACAGAGTCTTTACAGTGTATTCTGCTACTTGGTTTGGTCTCCTCAGTGCAGACATTTACTGTGAAGGAGGTAGGATCTCTGTCTAAGTTCTCTAAAGCTAAAGTTCATTTATCTATTGTAAAAAGTTATAATATATACCCATAATAGTTCTGTAGAATGTAAAGAGGTGACTGTATGTTTTTTAGCAGCCTTTAAACCCTGCAGCACATGCTAGGCTGAGTAGGTGATGTACAGTTAGAGAGCCATGTGTTCTTCCTAAAATGGCTGCAAGACATGCTGTATTCCAGGTCACCCTGCTGCAATATCTTTGTAAATGATTTTCTCTTGTTCATTTTTCTGTATGCTTTGTTATATCCTGTAACATGTATGTGGGAATGTAATATAATGACTGCCTGTTATGATATAGGTGGGCTGGTGACCTGGCTGTATACCACATAGTGGCAGTGTTTCCCTGTTGTATTACAGGCTCCAGCCAAGTGCACTCCACCTCAATAAAGCTTTAAACCACAGAAGACCTGAGTGTCGTCCCTTAGAGTCCACTTAGAGTTTATGCCTGGAGGAGCTGGTGACCGAGTGAGTGTGAAAGCTGGAGGTGTCGCAGATGGTGCAAGGAAAAGAGGGTTACATTTGGTGCCGTGACTCGGATGTCATCATTCTGCTCAAAGTGACCAGTGAAGATACCTAAAGTCACCAGTGTGCGAGTTCTGAGGTGATTGTGCCACGGCGGAGCTGCTAGGCGGCAGATTGACCTTATTAGCGGTTTATATCCTCTCAGGAATAGAAGATGAGTGGACGAGCCAGAGCCCGCGGAAGAGCACGTGCCAGGGTGCAGCCCAGCCAAGGACAGCCTGGACAGGAGCAAGAGGCTCAAGAACCTAGACGCATTGAAAGACCCCAGCAGCCACCAGCCGAGCCTTTGCTTGTGGGAAGAGGGCGCCAGAGAGGCCCGCCAGTAGTTGAGAGTCCTCCGACTGATGTTCTGCAGCTTTCAGCTGGATTTCAGGACATATCCCTCGGAGAACGGGGTGGCCGCAGGCGTGACTTCCATGACCTTGGAGTGAACACCCGGCAGACCATTGAATAGAAATGTGAGACCTGTTTTTTTTTTGCACTGTGTGACAGGTTAAGGTTTAATCACAGAATCAGACTTCTATCTGCACGGTAGCGTGTGTCTTAGGTTTTTCTGAATGACACTATCAGTACCTTCAATGTAAGATATCCTTTTTGGGATAGATTTCAAGTAGGCCTCAAATACCAGAAACTAGTTATTTTGAGAATGGCAAATTTGGGAATAGTTTTTCAACCCAGAAAAAAAAGTGTGCTTTTACGGTCGCTACAAATAACTTGACCAGCTAAAACAGTACAGATTTGCTTGAATAGAAATGTGAGACCTGTTTTTTTTTGCACTGTATGACAGGTTAAGGTTTAATCTCAGAATCAGACTTCTATCTGCACGGTAGCGTGTGTCTTAGGTTTTTCTGAATGACACTATCAGTACCTTCAATGTAAGATATCCTTTTTGGGATAGATTTCAAGTAGGCCTCAAATACCAGAAACTAGTTATTTTGAGAATGGCAAATTTGGGAATAGTTTTTCAACCCAGAAAAAAAAAGGGCTTTTACGGTCGCTACAAATAACTTGACCAGCTAAAACAGTACAGATTTGCTTGAATAGAAATGTGAGACCTGTTTTTTTTTGCACTGTGTGACAGGTTAAGGTTTATTCTCAGAATCAGACTTCTATCTGCACGGTAGCGTGTGTCTTAGGTTTTTCTGAATGACACTATCAGTACCTTCAATGTAAGATATCCTTTTTGGGATAGATTTCAAGTAGGCCTCAAATACCAGAAACTAGTTATTTTGAGAATGGCAAATTTGGGAATAGTTTTTCAACCCAGAAAAAAAAAAAGGGCTTTTACGGTCGCTACAAATAACTTGACCAGCTAAAACAGTAAAGATTTGCTTGAATAGAAATGTGAGACCTGTTTTTTTTTGCACTGTGTGACAGGTTAAGGTTTAATCTCAGAATCAGACTTCTATCTGCACGGTAGCGTGTGTCTTAGGTTTTTTCTGAATAACACTATCAGTACCTTCAATGTAAGATATCCTTTTTGGGATAGATTTCAAGTAGGCCTCAAATACCAGAAACTAGTTATTTTGAGAATGGCAAATTTGGGAATAGTTTTTCAAACCAGAAAAAAAAGTGTGCTTTTACGGTCACTACAAATAACTTGACCAGCTAAAACAGTACAGATTTGCTTGAATAGAAAGGTGAGACCTGTTTTTATTTGCACTGTGTGACAGGTTAAGGTTTAATCTCAGAATCAGACTTCTATCTGCACGGTAGCGTGTGTCTTAGGTTTTTCTGAATGACACTATCAGTACCTTCAATGTAAGATATCCTTTTTGGGATAGATTTCAAGTAGGCCTCATATACCAGAAACTAGTTATTTTGAGAATGGCAAATTTGGGAATAGTTTTTCAACCCAGAACAAAAAGTGTGTTTTTACGGTCACTACAAATAACTTGACCAGCTAAAACAGTACAGATTTGGTTGAATAGAAATGTCAGGTCTATTTTTTAGGCACTGGGTGACAGGCTCAACTTGCCCCTGATGTAGTATGTGGCCAAAAAATAACCACACTGTTGATGGTTAAATGCACTTGGGTGACACAGGCTCAGCCTGCACCAGATGTAGTATATGGCCAAAAAATAATCAGACTGTTGATGGTTAAATGCACTTCGGTGACCCAGGCTCAGCCTGCAGCTGATGTAGTATATGGCCAAAAAATAACCAGACTGTTGATGGTTAAATGCACTTCGGTGACACAGGCTCAGCCTGCAGCTGATGTAGGATATAGCACAAAATAACCACACTATTGATGGTTAAATACACTTGGTGATAGCTTGTGCTGGCGCACCACAAGTCACAAAATGGCCGCCGATCACCCCAGAAAAAAAGTGATCTAAAAACGCTCTGGGCAGCCTCAAAAAAGTGAGCAAGTCAATACTAGCACTTCAATGATCCACAGCTGCAGATCGATCACAGAATGAAGTCTTTTGGAGGAGTTAATCACTGCCTAATCTCGCCCTAACGTCGCAGCTTCAACCTCTCCCTATGCTTGAATCAGCAGAGTGACGTGCAGCGCAACGTGACCCAAGCTTATATAGAGGCTGGGTCACATGCTGCACTGGCCAATCACAGCCATGCCAATAGTAGGCAAGGCTGTGATGGCCTCTTGGGGCAAGTAGTATGACGCTTGTTGATTGGCTGCTTTGCAGCCTTTCAAAAAGCGCCAAGAAAGCGCCGAACACCGAACCCGAACACGGACTTTTACGAAAATGTTCGGGTTCGGGTCCGTGTCACGGACACCCCAAAATTCGGTACGAACCCGAACTATACAGTTCGGGTTCGCTCATCCCTAGTCCTTGCCCTTTATGCTTTTTATACGGGGGTCCCTCTTCAAACACTGGAGCATGAAGGCACCCATTTGCACTAAATTAGAAGCGGTGGAGCGTTCTGGCTCCTGATCATTGCCCAGGAGAATGTCGTGCTCAGTATCCTCCCCCAGCCACGGACAACACCAGGGATCCCCGAAAAGTTTAATGCCTGATCTTCTTGCTCCTCCTCCTCCCAGCAACCATTCTCCTCTGACTCCTCTTCAGACTCCTGCTGACTTGTCTCAGATGGAGTAGCCCCCCTGGGAATTCATTCAGCATTGCGACTTCCTCATCTTCCAGCTCCTGCTCCTCGACGGCTTGATCAATGACATGACGCAATGCATTCTCCAGAAAGAAGGCGTAAGGTACGATGTCCGCAGAAGTCTGCATGTGTCGTGCATGAGCAGCCACTGGCGTGGTGAAAAGAAACCAAGCTCCCCAGAACCTGTTCTACTGCAGAGTTCGTACAGGTAGTCGTTAATGGCACGTTGCTGCTGGAGCAGCGTATCAAGCATATACAAGGTGGAGTTCCAGCTCGTCGGGCTGTCACAAATAAGACGTCTGAAGGGCAGGTGGTGTCGCCGTTGAACGTCAGCAAGGCGGTGTCATGTCCATGTAAGATCTTCTAAAATGGCCAGAGATTTTCCTGGCCTGCCGCAAGACGTCCTGGACCCTGGAGTATTGGGCAACGAATCACTGCACGACTTTGCCCTGTTTCAGCGCGCTCAGCAGATTGGCACCGTTGTCACACACTACTTTACCAACTGTCAAATTGAGCGGGGTTAGCCACTGATTGGCCTGTGACCGTAGAGCTGAAGATAGTGCAGGACCGCTGTGGCTCTTGGCTTCCAGGCACAACAGCTGCAGCACAGCATGGCAACGTCTCACCTGGCATGTCGAATAGGCTCTGGGGAGCTTGGGGGGTGCAGCGGAAGAGGCGTTAGCAGTGTAAAAGGAGGAGTCAGCCGAGGAGGAGACGGAGGATGGAGTAGAAGGAGGAGAAGAAGAGGCAGGCCTGCATGCAATCCGTGGCGGTAGCACCAAATCCACATGGGTTGCATGCTTGACAGCCGTCAGAAGGTTCACCCAGTGGGCAGTAAAAGTTATGTACCTTCCCTGCCCGTGTTTGCTAGACCACGTGTCTGTGGTCATATGTATTTTGGCACCGACACTGTGTGCCAGAGATACATTCACTTGCCGCTGAACATGGCGATATAGCTCTGGGATGCCCTTCTGGGAGAAATATTTCCTTCCGTGGACCTTCCATTGCAGTGTGCCAATGGCAACAAATTTTATAAAGGCCTCCGAGTCCACCAGTCTATATGGCAGTAGTTGGCGGGCTAGCAGTTCCGACAAGCCATGGCTGCACATCGGTAAGGTCTGGGAATGGATGGGAAAATAATTCCTCTGACTCGAGTGTAAGGGGCTATGGTGGTGGTGGTGTATTTGGGGGTGCACGCAGCAGAGAGTGAGGAGGGTGCAGATACAGAGGATGAGGAGGGTGCAGAAGCGGAAGGCTGAGTGAGCCACTCAACCAACTCTGGTGTGTCCTTTGACGTAATCGCACGCACATTCCCCAACTTCCCACTTAGGCTCTGGCCTGGTGCAACTGCCCGACCCTTACCAGGGTCTGGCCTGGTGCAACTATACGACCCCTAGCAGGTATATGGCAGGCCTGAATTAATATTTGGTGGAAGCTGGTATATGAAACCTCTTAATCAATATTTGGTGAAAGCCGGTGTATCGCAGGCCTCAATCTATATTTGTGGAAGCCAATATATTAATCCTCTCTATCAGTATTTTGTGGAAACAGATGTATGGAACCCCTAATGAGTATTTGCCGGAAGCTGGTATATAAAACCCCTTAATCAATATTTGGTGGAAGACGGTGTATTGCAGGCCTCAATCAATATCCCCCTATCAGTATTTTGTGGAAACAGGTATATAAGACCCCTTAATGAGTATTTGCTTGAAGCTGGTAAATCAACAACTTAATCAATATTTGGTGGAGGCTGGTGTATCGCAGGCCTTAATCAATATTTGGTGGAAGCCGGTATATCAATCCCCTCTATCAGTATTTTGTGGAAACAGGTATATAGAGCCCCTTAATGAGTATTTGCTGGAAGTTGGTAAATCAAACCACTTAATCAATATTTGGTCGAAGCCTGTGTATCGCAGGCCTAAATCAATATTTGGTGGAAGTTGGTATATTAATCCCCTATATCAGTATTTTGTGGAAACAGGTATATAGAATCCCTTATTGAATATTTGACGGTAGCTGGTATATCAAACCCCTTAATAAATATTTAGTGGAAGCTGGTGTATCGCAGGCCTTAATCAAGATTTGGTGGAAGCCGGTGTATTGCAGGCCTCAATCAATATTTGGCGGAAACCGATGTATGACACCCCTCAATCAATATTTTGTGGAAGGTGGTGTATCACACCCCTCAATCAGTATTTTGTGGAAGCAGGTATATCAAACCCCTTAATCAGTATTTTGTGGAAGCAGGTATAACACACCCCTTAATCAGTTTTTTTGTGGGGCAACAGGTATATCACACCAGTTGCAATTAGTTATTCCAATAGCGTTTGTCCCTCTAGCTGTGGTATCTCAGCAGAATCGCACACAACTGCTATACGCACTATAATATAATTTCTATGTTAGAAGGTATATTATAGGTATATCACACCCTTCAATCAGTTTCTTTTTTTGGGGGAAACAGGTATATGGCAATATAGAAAAGTGAGGGGGCACTCCAAGAGGGATGTCTAGATGATATAGATATTTATTAATATATTAAAAACATACCCTTAAAACCATTAAAACATACATAAAACACATATGCAAAACGTCACTGGTAGGGTCCCAGCATCAATCTACATAGAATTGACAACACTTACAGTCTGATTGCAATGGTAAAGACAGAATGAATGTCCCAATCATATGTTGCAACAGTGTGCAATTTCACTGTAACCAATGACGTTGAAGCTATAGTGATGCTTATCACTAGCGGCCCTGTGGCCCAGTCCTATTGGGGCAACGATGATGGTGGTGTCCCTTAATCTGATGTTTCTGGACAAGCAGAGGTATATACCAAATTTGGAGACTGAACTCCAGCTACTTACAGTCTCTCGTCGCTTTCAGTGTTGCGGTCTTACCCTTCCTGGCTGTCTCTCCGCAGCGCTGGTTTCCAGGCGGCCGTACACTCACAGCGTCTCACGTGGTGTACTCGGCCAAGACGTGGCGTCCCACGTGACCTGGTTACCTGGGGTGCCGGCTGGACGCTGGTTTGACGTCACTGGTGTGCGACTTGAGCTCCGGTTCTATGCCGGTAAGGAATCTAGTGTAGCGATATCTTTGTCTTTGTTGTAGAAAGCTTTCTTGTTCTTTCCAGGAATCCACGCTCACTCGGTATTTGCCAGACGCGTTTCAGGGTCATACACCCCTTCCTCAGTGGCCAACTGAGTGAGTGGATTCTCACTCCTTATATATGGGTTTTGTTCTTTCTCCCCACCCACAATCCCACTTTTCTGGGCTTCTCCTAATAGGTGGGATGGATTACGTTGTTGCTGGCTTGTATCACTATTAGCTACTTAAAACATATATAAATGACAATTATAATCATAAATAACATCCCCTATATTTATTATCATTAAAAACAGGTAATGGAGAAGACTACAAGGTCAATATGACATTCTAAAGGAGAACCGCATCAAAAACGCATCAAAAACGCAATCAGTGTGAACTGCGTTTTAAGTGCGTTCTTGGTATTTTAATGCTTTACAGGGTTTTGACATATTGTTGCTGTCTGTAGATTGGAGGTTTTCTTGTTATGTTCATTGATTATATTTAGGAGGAGCCTTCCAGTGGGGAGGGGAGATCACAGTGTCAATAATTGGCAAACTGCGATGTCCCATCCCCCCCGGACGACCCCCCAATATTCACAGAAACCCGAACACCTCCATCTCGGCATTGAGGCCTCTGGGAACAATGGTGTCATATTCAAAGATTCTGCGGGATTCTTGTCTGGACATGTGTGCAATATGGTTACCCCCTCTCCATAGTTTCTTGACCCTTTCTATAGCTGTAAATTTGAGGCTAGTTGGGTCACAGTTATGTTGGATTTTAAAATGTTTCGATAGGGGGTGCGTTTCTAAACCTTTTTTGATGTTTGCCACATGTTCCGCTACCCTCTTTTTGAGTGTTCTCTTTGTCCTACCTATGTACTGCTTCCTGCATCCACATTCCAATAGGTATATGACGTCGGTTGAGTCACAGGTTAAGCATTCTTGTATTTCTAGACTAAAAGAGTTTACTGTGGATGCTACTGTAGTGGTTTTTTTGGGGAAACTTGTAACTCTGCAGTTCGCACACCTACCACACTTGAAAAAACCATTTATTGTCAGCCAGTTGTTTTTTAGGTGTTTCTGGTTATTTTTATTGACTTTAACAGTTGGGGCTACTTTCCCTGCTAGGCTATTGGCCCTCGTATATGTGATTTTAGGTGTATCACTCAAAAGGGGCCCAACTAGCTTATCGTTCAGCAGATGTCCCCAATGTTTTCGAATACTCCTTTCCACCACTCTATACTGAGAACTGAATGGGAGGATAATTCTTATTGTTTCATCTTGTGGTTGTGGCTCACTTGTCGCAAAAAATTGTTCCCTTTCCATCTTTTTTACCTTTTCTAATGATTTATTTACAATTTGGACTGGATAATCTCTATCCAACAGTTGCTGTTTCAGGACAGTGGCCTCTTCATCAAATTTGCTATCAACCGTGCAGTTCCGCTTGAGTCTGCGGAACTGACTGGTTGGTATATTAGTCAGCCACCGTGGGAGGTGGCAGCTGGCATATCTGATGAAGCTATTTTTGGCCACTGGTTTGAAAAATGTATTGCATTGCAACTGATCTTCCTTAATCCATATTTCCAAATCTAGGAATTCTACCTTCTCTTTACTAATGATAGGGCTGAATACCAAATTTCTATCATTATTGTTAATGTTCTTTAGAAACAGATCTAGGGATTCAGCTGTATCCTGCCAGATAAATAAAATATCGTCAATGTACCGCCGCCACAGCACCAGATCCGCCCCCAGCCTGGGCAAAATGATCTCCCTTTCCCACTGGGCCAAAAATAAATTGGCATAGCTTGGGGCGAATCTGGTGCCCATGGCGGTACCGGTACACTGCAGATAAAACTCATTTTCAAAAGCAAAATAGTTGTGAGTTAAAATGTACCTCACCCCATCTAGTAAGAATGCTAATTGTTCACTTGGGAGCTCGGCATCACCCGATAATTGTTCATGTAGTGCCTGAATCCCCCCAGTGTGTTCTATCACCGTGTAGAGAGATCCAACATCCAGTGTCCCCAAGATCCATCCATCCACCCATTTGACATTCTCCAATGTTTTAATAATGTCAGTGGTATCCCGGATGTATGATGGTACCCGTTTGACGTAGGGCTGAAGCCATTGGTCAATGTATCTAGATAGATTACATGATATTGACTGGATACCCGACACTATTGGACGGCCTGGGGGTGCTTCCAGGCTTTTATGGATCTTGGGGACACAGTAGAACATTGGAATCCTCCCCTCGGTGTCCAGGATAAATTTCGCTTCCTGTTCGGAAAGAAAACCTACTTGCGTTCCCCTTGTACAGTAGCCCTTCAGAATATTGTAGTACTCTGTTGTTGGATCTCCTTTTAATTTCTTATATGTATTCTCTGATCCTAATTGTCTACAGCATTCCTGTATATAATCTGTCGTATTCAGTATCACAACGGCCCCGCCTTTATCTGCTGGCCTAATTGTGATATTATTGGTGTCTTGTAGTGATTTAATGGCCTTAATTTCCTCTCTATTCAAGTTTGTGTTGACCCTACGACTTTTGATTTTTCTCAAATCCCGTTCTACATTATTCTTGAATGTGGCCATTTCACTACTAATCTCCTGTCTGGGAAATTTTTTTGACCTGGCTTTTAAATCTGTATGTGGGTATTTCATAGTATTCCCCATCAAATCCGCCTCCCTATTTATTGGATTTTTTAGGAAATATTTCTTAAGGCATAGGCGTCTAATGAACTTTTCCACACCAATATATGTGGCAAATTTATCCATAGGATTCGTAGGGGCAAACTTCAAACCTTTGTTAAGGAGTTGCGCCTGAATATTTGTGAGGACAGTGTCACTGATATTTATCACATTGGTAGGTGTTGTTATTAATTTTTGTGTTTTCTTCTTTTGTGCATGTCGTCCTCTTCGAATTGTGCGTTGTGCTCGTGTCTCTGTCTGTTCGTTGTTGGTGTGTAGTAATGTGCTGTGTTCTGATGGTGTCTGTGTTCCTGTCTGTGTGTTTGGTGATTCCCTCTGTTCTGTGTATACTCCCTCGGACGCTCCCTCAAGTTGTAATCGTGTACATAACTCTGTGTTTTGTGATTGTGTGTCTTTGTCTCCTGTCGTGGTGGGGTAGGAGTGCGTGTGCTCCTCGTGCGTGTTTTGTGATGTGGGGGTGTAAAATCTAAAAAATGAGGTGTAGCAAGAGTCTCAAATCTATTAGTGATTTTAACATTATCAAAGTGTCCCTGTGTTGAAATGTGCTCTACCTCCCTCTGTTCATACGTATCAGTGACCACCTTCTTCTCCAAATGGTATAATTTTCTTGATTTTTTGCCTATTATTTCTCTTTCTAATGTATCTAGATTTTTGCAGATTCTCTCATGCCATTTACGAACTGAATCAGTGTCTGGAAATGTTTCCATTTCCTTTTTTAGATTGTCTATTTGCCCTGTCATCTCATCAGTCATTTGTATCCTTCTTTTAATGATCATCTGTATAAGGGCCCCTGACTGTATTTTCAGGAAGCCATCCCATTCTTTTTTGAATTTATCATCCACCAAGTCCAAAGCAGGTGTCTTGGCGAGTGACAAACCCCTGGGAATGAGGCCCTTATCTAAATATTGCGTAAGTGATCGTATCTCCCACTTATTACGCAACTGACGTTGTAAAGTCTTCTCCAAAGCCCTAAAAGTATCATCCATTGATCTATTTGTATCTGTTAGTGCTTCACCTTCTACATTGAAGGTGAAAGCCTCAATTTTTCTGTACTTGTTATCTAGATGTTCCCAAATGTCCATCTCGAAACAGAGGGAGCTCAGCTGTTTGAGGGTACTGTATTGAAAAAAACGTGAAAGCGTACAGCGGCTCACCCCCGTTCCGTATGGATAGGTGCTCACCCTCAGGTCCTACCCTCAGGACCCACAAAAGGTAATGGCAATATAGAAAAGTGAGGGGGCACTCCAAGAGGGATGTCTAGATGATATAGATATTTATTAATATATTAAAAACATACCCTTAAAACCATTAAAACATACATAAAACACATATGCAAAACGTCACTGGTAGGGTCCCAGCATCAATCTACATAGAATTGACAACACTTACAGTCTGATTGCAATGGTAAAGACAGAATGAATGTCCCAATCATATGTTGCAACAGTGTGCAATTTCACTGTAACCAATGACGTTGAAGCTATAGTGATGCTTATCACTAGCGGCCCTGTGGCCCAGTCCTATTGGGGCAACGATGATGGTGGTGTCCCTTAATCTGATGTTTCTGGACAAGCAGAGGTATATACCAAATTTGGAGACTGAACTCCAGCTACTTACAGTCTCTCGTCGCTTTCAGTGTTGCGGTCTTACCCTTCCTGGCTGTCTCTCCGCAGCGCTGGTTTCCAGGCGGCCGTACACTCACAGCGTCTCACGTGGTGTACTCGGCCAAGACGTGGCGTCCCACGTGACCTGGTTACCTGGGGTGCCGGCTGGACGCTGGTTTGACGTCACTGGTGTGCGACTTGAGCTCCGGTTCTATGCCGGTAAGGAATCTAGTGTAGCGATATCTTTGTCTTTGTTGTAGAAAGCTTTCTTGTTCTTTCCAGGAATCCACGCTCACTCGGTATTTGCCAGACGCGTTTCAGGGTCATACACCCCTTCCTCAGTGGCCAACTGAGTGAGTGGATTCTCACTCCTTATATATGGGTTTTGTTCTTTCTCCCCACCCACAATCCCACTTTTCTGGGCTTCTCCTAATAGGTGGGATGGATTACGTTGTTGCTGGCTTGTATCACTATTAGCTACTTAAAACATATATAAATGACAATTATAATCATAAATAACATCCCCTATATTTATTATCATTAAAAACAGGTAATGGAGAAGACTACAAGGTCAATATGACATTCTAAAGGAGAACCGCATCAAAAACGCATCAAAAACGCAATCAGTGTGAACTGCGTTTTAAGTGCGTTCTTGGTATTTTAATGCTTTACAGGGTTTTGACATATTGTTGCTGTCTGTAGATTGGAGGTTTTCTTGTTATGTTCATTGATTATATTTAGGAGGAGCCTTCCAGTGGGGAGGGGAGATCACAGTGTCAATAATTGGCAAACTGCGATGTCCCATCCCCCCCGGACGACCCCCCAATATTCACAGAAACCCGAACACCTCCATCTCGGCATTGAGGCCTCTGGGAACAATGGTGTCATATTCAAAGATTCTGCGGGATTCTTGTCTGGACATGTGTGCAATATGGTTACCCCCTCTCCATAGTTTCTTGACCCTTTCTATAGCTGTAAATTTGAGGCTAGTTGGGTCACAGTTATGTTGGATTTTAAAATGTTTCGATAGGGGGTGCGTTTCTAAACCTTTTTTGATGTTTGCCACATGTTCCGCTACCCTCTTTTTGAGTGTTCTCTTTGTCCTACCTATGTACTGCTTCCTGCATCCACATTCCAATAGGTATATGACGTCGGTTGAGTCACAGGTTAAGCATTCTTGTATTTCTAGACTAAAAGAGTTTACTGTGGATGCTACTGTAGTGGTTTTTTTGGGGAAACTTGTAACTCTGCAGTTCGCACACCTACCACACTTGAAAAAACCATTTATTGTCAGCCAGTTGTTTTTTAGGTGTTTCTGGTTATTTTTATTGACTTTAACAGTTGGGGCTACTTTCCCTGCTAGGCTATTGGCCCTCGTATATGTGATTTTAGGTGTATCACTCAAAAGGGGCCCAACTAGCTTATCGTTCAGCAGATGTCCCCAATGTTTTCGAATACTCCTTTCCACCACTCTATACTGAGAACTGAATGGGAGGATAATTCTTATTGTTTCATCTTGTGGTTGTGGCTCACTTGTCGCAAAAAATTGTTCCCTTTCCATCTTTTTTACCTTTTCTAATGATTTATTTACAATTTGGACTGGATAATCTCTATCCAACAGTTGCTGTTTCAGGACAGTGGCCTCTTCATCAAATTTGCTATCAACCGTGCAGTTCCGCTTGAGTCTGCGGAACTGACTGGTTGGTATATTAGTCAGCCACCGTGGGAGGTGGCAGCTGGCATATCTGATGAAGCTATTTTTGGCCACTGGTTTGAAAAATGTATTGCATTGCAACTGATCTTCCTTAATCCATATTTCCAAATCTAGGAATTCTACCTTCTCTTTACTAATGATAGGGCTGAATACCAAATTTCTATCATTATTGTTAATGTTCTTTAGAAACAGATCTAGGGATTCAGCTGTATCCTGCCAGATAAATAAAATATCGTCAATGTACCGCCGCCACAGCACCAGATCCGCCCCCAGCCTGGGCAAAATGATCTCCCTTTCCCACTGGGCCAAAAATAAATTGGCATAGCTCGGGGCGAATCTGGTGCCCATGGCGGTACCGGCACACTGCAGATAAAACTCATTTTCAAAAGCAAAATAGTTGTGAGTTAAAATGTACCTCACCCCATCTAGTAAGAATGCTAATTGTTCACTTGGGAGCTCGGCATCACCCGATAATTGTTCATGTAGTGCCTGAATCCCCCCAGTGTGTTCTATCACCGTGTAGAGAGATCCAACATCCAGTGTCCCCAAGATCCATCCATCCACCCATTTGACATTCTCCAATGTTTTAATAATGTCAGTGGTATCCCGGATGTATGATGGTACCCGTTTGACGTAGGGCTGAAGCCATTGGTCAATGTATCTAGATAGATTACATGATATTGACTGGATACCCGACACTATTGGACGGCCTGGGGGTGCTTCCAGGCTTTTATGGATCTTGGGGACACAGTAGAACATTGGAATCCTCCCCTCGGTGTCCAGGATAAATTTCGCTTCCTGTTCGGAAAGAAAACCTACTTGCGTTCCCCTTGTACAGTAGCCCTTCAGAATATTGTAGTACTCTGTTGTTGGATCTCCTTTTAATTTCTTATATGTATTCTCTGATCCTAATTGTCTACAGCATTCCTGTATATAATCTGTCGTATTCAGTATCACAACGGCCCCGCCTTTATCTGCTGGCCTAATTGTGATATTATTGGTGTCTTGTAGTGATTTAATGGCCTTAATTTCCTCTCTATTCAAGTTTGTGTTGACCCTACGACTTTTGATTTTTCTCAAATCCCGTTCTACATTATTCTTGAATGTGGCCATTTCACTACTAATCTCCTGTCTGGGAAATTTTTTTGACCTGGCTTTTAAATCTGTATGTGGGTATTTCATAGTATTCCCCATCAAATCCGCCTCCCTATTTATTGGATTTTTTAGGAAATATTTCTTAAGGCATAGGCGTCTAATGAACTTTTCCACACCAATATATGTGGCAAATTTATCCATAGGATTCGTAGGGGCAAACTTCAAACCTTTGTTAAGGAGTTGCGCCTGAATATTTGTGAGGACAGTGTCACTGATATTTATCACATTGGTAGGTGTTGTTATTAATTTTTGTGTTTTCTTCTTTTGTGCATGTCGTCCTCTTCGAATTGTGCGTTGTGCTCGTGTCTCTGTCTGTTCGTTGTTGGTGTGTAGTAATGTGCTGTGTTCTGATGGTGTCTGTGTTCCTGTCTGTGTGTTTGGTGATTCCCTCTGTTCTGTGTATACTCCCTCGGACGCTCCCTCAAGTTGTAATCGTGTACATAACTCTGTGTTTTGTGATTGTGTGTCTTTGTCTCCTGTCGTGGTGGGGTAGGAGTGCGTGTGCTCCTCGTGCGTGTTTTGTGATGTGGGGGTGTAAAATCTAAAAAATGAGGTGTAGCAAGAGTCTCAAATCTATTAGTGATTTTAACATTATCAAAGTGTCCCTGTGTTGAAATGTGCTCTACCTCCCTCTGTTCATACGTATCAGTGACCACCTTCTTCTCCAAATGGTATAATTTTCTTGATTTTTTGCCTATTATTTCTCTTTCTAATGTATCTAGATTTTTGCAGATTCTCTCATGCCATTTACGAACTGAATCAGTGTCTGGAAATGTTTCCATTTCCTTTTTTAGATTGTCTATTTGCCCTGTCATCTCATCAGTCATTTGTATCCTTCTTTTAATGATCATCTGTATAAGGGCCCCTGACTGTATTTTCAGGAAGCCATCCCATTCTTTTTTGAATTTATCATCCACCAAGTCCAAAGCAGGTGTCTTGGCGAGTGACAAACCCCTGGGAATGAGGCCCTTATCTAAATATTGCGTAAGTGATCGTATCTCCCACTTATTACGCAACTGACGTTGTAAAGTCTTCTCCAAAGCCCTAAAAGTATCATCCATTGATCTATTTGTATCTGTTAGTGCTTCACCTTCTACATTGAAGGTGAAAGCCTCAATTTTTCTGTACTTGTTATCTAGATGTTCCCAAATGTCCATCTCGAAACAGAGGGAGCTCAGCTGTTTGAGGGTACTGTATTGAAAAAAACGTGAAAGCGTACAGCGGCTCACCCCCGTTCCGTATGGATAGGTGCTCACCCTCTGGTCCTACCCTCAGGACCCACAA
This sequence comes from Bufo bufo, assembly GCF_905171765.1. Lineage (NCBI taxonomy): Eukaryota > Metazoa > Chordata > Amphibia > Anura > Bufonidae > Bufo > Bufo bufo. The sequence goes on along the minus strand of NC_053391.1, from coordinate 199,596,148 downwards.
AAGGTAATGGCAATATAGAAAAGTGAGGGGGCACTCCAAGAGGGATGTCTAGATGATATAGATATTTATTAATATATTAAAAACATACCCTTAAAACCATTAAAACATACATAAAACACATATGCAAAACGTCACTGGTAGGGTCCCAGCATCAATCTACATAGAATTGACAACACTTACAGTCTGATTGCAATGGTAAAGACAGAATGAATGTCCCAATCATATGTTGCAACAGTGTGCAATTTCACTGTAACCAATGACGTTGAAGCTATAGTGATGCTTATCACTAGCGGCCCTGTGGCCCAGTCCTATTGGGGCAACGATGATGGTGGTGTCCCTTAATCTGATGTTTCTGGACAAGCAGAGGTATATACCAAATTTGGAGACTGAACTCCAGCTACTTACAGTCTCTCGTCGCTTTCAGTGTTGCGGTCTTACCCTTCCTGGCTGTCTCTCCGCAGCGCTGGTTTCCAGGCGGCCGTACACTCACAGCGTCTCACGTGGTGTACTCGGCCAAGACGTGGCGTCCCACGTGACCTGGTTACCTGGGGTGCCGGCTGGACGCTGGTTTGACGTCACTGGTGTGCGACTTGAGCTCCGGTTCTATGCCGGTAAGGAATCTAGTGTAGCGATATCTTTGTCTTTGTTGTAGAAAGCTTTCTTGTTCTTTCCAGGAATCCACGCTCACTCGGTATTTGCCAGACGCGTTTCAGGGTCATACACCCCTTCCTCAGTGGCCAACTGAGTGAGTGGATTCTCACTCCTTATATATGGGTTTTGTTCTTTCTCCCCACCCACAATCCCACTTTTCTGGGCTTCTCCTAATAGGTGGGATGGATTACGTTGTTGCTGGCTTGTATCACTATTAGCTACTTAAAACATATATAAATGACAATTATAATCATAAATAACATCCCCTATATTTATTATCATTAAAAACAGGTAATGGAGAAGACTACAAGGTCAATATGACATTCTAAAGGAGAACCGCATCAAAAACGCATCAAAAACGCAATCAGTGTGAACTGCGTTTTAAGTGCGTTCTTGGTATTTTAATGCTTTACAGGGTTTTGACATATTGTTGCTGTCTTTGACATTTCCCAGACAGGAGATTAGTAGTGAAATGGCCACATTCAAGAATAATGTAGAACGGGATTTGAGAAAAATCAAAAGTCGTAGGGTCAACACAAACTTGAATAGAGAGGAAATTAAGGCCATTAAATCACTACAAGACACCAATAATATCACAATTAGGCCAGCAGATAAAGGCGGGGCCGTTGTGATACTGAATACGACAGATTATATACAGGAATGCTGTAGACAATTAGGATCAGAGAATACATATAAGAAATTAAAAGGAGATCCAACAACAGAGTACTACAATATTCTGAAGGGCTACTGTACAAGGGGAACGCAAGTAGGTTTTCTTTCCGAACAGGAAGCGAAATTTATCCTGGACACCGAGGGGAGGATTCCAATGTTCTACTGTGTCCCCAAGATCCATAAAAGCCTGGAAGCACCCCCAGGCCGTCCAATAGTGTCGGGTATCCAGTCAATATCATGTAATCTATCTAGATACATTGACCAATGGCTTCAGCCCTACGTCAAACGGGTACCATCATACATCCGGGATACCACTGACATTATTAAAACATTGGAGAATGTCAAATGGGTGGATGGATGGATCTTGGGGACACTGGATGTTGGATCTCTCTACACGGTGATAGAACACACTGGGGGGATTCAGGCACTACATGAACAATTATCGGGTGATGCCGAGCTCCCAAGTGAACAATTAGCATTCTTACTAGATGGGGTGAGGTACATTTTAACTCACAACTATTTTGCTTTTGAAAATGAGTTTTATCTGCAGTGTGCCGGTACCGCCATGGGCACCAGATTCGCCCCGAGCTATGCCAATTTATTTTTGGCCCAGTGGGAAAGGGAGATCATTTTGCCCAGGCTGGGGGCGGATCTGGTGCTGTGGCGGCGGTACATTGACGATATTTTATTTATCTGGCAGGATACAGCTGAATCCCTAGATCTGTTTCTAAAGAACATTAACAATAATGATAGAAATTTGGTATTCAGCCCTATCATTAGTAAAGAGAAGGTAGAATTCCTAGATTTGGAAATATGGATTAAGGAAGATCAGTTGCAATGCAATACATTTTTCAAACCAGTGGCCAAAAATAGCTTCATCAGATATGCCAGCTGCCACCTCCCACGGTGGCTGACTAATATACCAACCAGTCAGTTCCGCAGACTCAAGCGGAACTGCACGGTTGATAGCAAATTTGATGAAGAGGCCACTGTCCTGAAACAGCAACTGTTGGATAGAGATTATCCAGTCCAAATTGTAAATAAATCATTAGAAAAGGTAAAAAAGATGGAAAGGGAACAATTTTTTGCGACAAGTGAGCCACAACCACAAGATGAAACAATAAGAATTATCCTCCCATTCAGTTCTCAGTATAGAGTGGTGGAAAGGAGTATTCGAAAACATTGGGGACATCTGCTGAACGATAAGCTAGTTGGGCCCCTTTTGAGTGATACACCTAAAATCACATATACGAGGGCCAATAGCCTAGCAGGGAAAGTAGCCCCAACTGTTAAAGTCAATAAAAATAACCAGAAACACCTAAAAAACAACTGGCTGACAATAAATGGTTTTTTCAAGTGTGGTAGGTGTGCGAACTGCAGAGTTACAAGTTTCCCCAAAAAAACCACTACAGTAGCATCCACAGTAAACTCTTTTAGTCTAGAAATACAAGAATGCTTAACCTGTGACTCAACCGACGTCATATACCTATTGGAATGTGGATGCAGGAAGCAGTACATAGGTAGGACAAAGAGAACACTCAAAAAGAGGGTAGCGGAACATGTGGCAAACATCAAAAAAGGTTTAGAAACGCACCCCCTATCGAAACATTTTAAAATCCAACATAACTGTGACCCAACTAGCCTCAAATTTACAGCTATAGAAAGGGTCAAGAAACTATGGAGAGGGGGTAACCATATTGCACACATGTCCAGACAAGAATCCCGCAGAATCTTTGAATATGACACCATTGTTCCCAGAGGCCTCAATGCCGAGATGGAGGTGTTCGGGTTTCTGTGAATATTGGGGGGTCGTCCGGGGGGGATGGGACATCGCAGTTTGCCAATTATTGACACTGTGATCTCCCCTCCCCACTGGAAGGCTCCTCCTAAATATAATCAATGAACATAACAAGAAAACCTCCAATCTACAGACAGCAACAATATGTCAAAACCCTGTAAAGCATTAAAATACCAAGAACGCACTTAAAACGCAGTTCACACTGATTGCGTTTTTGATGCGTTTTTGATGCGGTTCTCCTTTAGAATGTCATATTGACCTTGTAGTCTTCTCCATTACCTGTTTTTAATGATAATAAATATAGGGGATGTTATTTATGATTATAATTGTCATTTATATATGTTTTAAGTAGCTAATAGTGATACAAGCCAGCAACAACGTAATCCATCCCACCTATTAGGAGAAGCCCAGAAAAGTGGGATTGTGGGTGGGGAGAAAGAACAAAACCCATATATAAGGAGTGAGAATCCACTCACTCAGTTGGCCACTGAGGAAGGGGTGTATGACCCTGAAACGCGTCTGGCAAATACCGAGTGAGCGTGGATTCCTGGAAAGAACAAGAAAGCTTTCTACAACAAAGACAAAGATATCGCTACACTAGATTCCTTACCGGCATAGAACCGGAGCTCAAGTCGCACACCAGTGACGTCAAACCAGCGTCCAGCCGGCACCCCAGGTAACCAGGTCACGTGGGACGCCACGTCTTGGCCGAGTACACCACGTGAGACGCTGTGAGTGTACGGCCGCCTGGAAACCAGCGCTGCGGAGAGACAGCCAGGAAGGGTAAGACCGCAACACTGAAAGCGACGAGAGACTGTAAGTAGCTGGAGTTCAGTCTCCAAATTTGGTATATACCTCTGCTTGTCCAGAAACATCAGATTAAGGGACACCACCATCATCGTTGCCCCAATAGGACTGGGCCACAGGGCCGCTAGTGATAAGCATCACTATAGCTTCAACGTCATTGGTTACAGTGAAATTGCACACTGTTGCAACATATGATTGGGACATTCATTCTGTCTTTACCATTGCAATCAGACTGTAAGTGTTGTCAATTCTATGTAGATTGATGCTGGGACCCTACCAGTGACGTTTTGCATATGTGTTTTATGTATGTTTTAATGGTTTTAAGGGTATGTTTTTAATATATTAATAAATATCTATATCATCTAGACATCCCTCTTGGAGTGCCCCCTCACTTTTCTATATTGCCATTACCTTTTGTGGGTCCTGAGGGTAGGACCAGAGGGTGAGCACCTATCCATACGGAACGGGGGTGAGCCGCTGTACGCTTTCACGTTTTTGGAAACAGGTATATCACACCAGTTGCAATTAGTTATTCCAATAGCGTTTGTCCCTCTATCTAGCTGCAGTATCTCAGCAGAATCGCACACAACTGCTGCACAATACAAATGTACAATACAAATGCACTATAATATACTTTCTATTTTAGAAGGTATATTATAGGTATATCACACCCCTCAATCAGTTTTTTTGGGGGGGCAACAGGTATATCACACCAGTTGCAATTAGTTATTCCAATAGTGTTTGTCCCTTTGTATAGCTGCACACAACTGCTGCACAATACAAATGCACTAAAATATACTTTTTATGTACACCCCTCAGTATGTCCCACCTATCGATAGCACACCTATACCAGTCCTTAAAAAAACTTTTGTGGCCCTATTATCTAGTGTTTTGTGTCCCTAACAGTCTGTCCCTGCTCCACACAGCAACCTCTCACTACACTGGCAAAAAACAGAATGTAAAATGGCTGCCAGATTGGGTTTATTTATTGGGTAGGGGGTGTGTCCATGTGCTGAAACTTCTCAATTGTCTGTTCTGTCCCACCTGATGGATGTGTCATGGGTCAAAGTTCGGAGCTATGCAAAGAAATATGGCGCATGCGAATATCGCCATATATTCGCATGTTCGGCGAATCGCAAATGAGCAAAGTTCGCTGTGAAAAGACCGCCGGGCGAACCGAAAGGCCATCTCTATTAAGAACCATATCTATAGTCAACCACTTAAGTATGTTATTTGAGGTATTTACACCAGTGGCACCACCCTCATGAGATGCCCTCTCTTCTTTTGTATATACAGAGCTAAAAAAAACATTTAGGAGCTCTGCCTTCTCTGGATGTTCAGTGACCAACACCCCGTTACCATCATTTAGGGGCACTACATGTTTTGACCTTGTTTTTTTTTTGCATTTATGTATTTGAAGAATGTTTTGGGGTTGTTCTTACTTTCTTTGACTACCTCTATTTCATTGTGTATTTTCGATAATTATTTTTTTCCCTTTACATAATTTATTTAGTTCTTTATACTTTTTAAAGGCTACAGCTGGCCCCTTAGATTTGTATTTCTTAAAGGCCCTCTTTTGTCATTTATTGCCCTTTTTATACTATTTGTAAGCCATGTGGCGTTTAAGTTTATTTGCTTGTACTTGTTACCTCTAGGAATGCATTTAACAATATACTTATCCACTTATCCCATTTAGCATTAGTGTCATTATGTGACAATAGTTGCTCCCAGTCTATGTCCTAAAGTGCAGCACTCATCCCTGGAAAATTCGCCTTTATGAAATTAAGTGTTTTTGCCCTACCGACCTGAGTTTGTTTTTTAAAGTTTAGTTGGAATATTATTATATTGTGGTCACTATTACCAAGGTTTTCATGGACAGTGACATTTCTCACAAGCTCTGCATTGTTAGAAATTACTAGATCCAGAAGATCATTGCCTCTAGTAGGATCTTCTACAAAGTGGCCCATAAAATTATCGTGCAAAAAGCTGAAGAATTTTCTTGGTTTTACAGCAGAGGCAGAACTATGTTCCCAATCTATGTTCGGATAGTTAAAATCTCCCATTATCACTACTGTGCCAGACTGCGCTGCCTTCTCCATTTGCACATACAGTTGATCTTCTATCTCAGTGATATTGGGGGGGTCTATATATCACACCAATAATTATTTTTTCATAAATTTTTTCCCTCTGAAATTCCACCTACAAGGTTTCAACATCTTCACAACCTTCATCCACAATTGTTTCTCTTTTAACTTACTTTCATATCACTCCTAGCATACAAACACCACCTTTGCGTTTAGCCCGATAGTTTCTAAAGAGTGTAAAACCTTGAAGATTTACAGCCTAATCATGAGAAGAGTCCAGCCATTTCTCAGCAACACCAGCTATATCAATATGTTTCTCCAGTACCAACGCCTCAAGCTCTCCCATTTTGCTTGCTAGACTTCGATTGACAGATATGACCCATTAAATTTAATATATTGTTACTCTGATTGTGGTATTTCATTTTTTTTGTTTCTCGAAAATGAAAATAGACCTGATAGTTCTCCTGACAGATCTCTTTTGTTAGTCTTTATCCATAAAATAACAATTCTGGAGCATGCCTTCCTAGAACTCTGTGCTGTACCGTTCCTCTGTTATTCCTCTTGGGAACATGTGAACTGAGAACTGGGTGTAACCTAATACTCCATGAGGGACAGAACTAGAGATGAACGAATCGAAGTTGACGAAGTGGAATTCCATCCGAATTTCTGGAAAAATTTGATTCGCACCAAATCTGAATTTCCATACGCTTTGTGGTAACGAATCACATTTATTCCTTAAAAGGCTGCTGCACGTGTTAGGACATGGAGCAAGGAACTCTGGGAACGAGGGATCACCCACAATGCCATGCATGCAGCCAATCAGCAGCCAGCCAGTCCTGTGATGTCACAGCCCTATAAATAGCCTCAGCCATCTTGGATTCAGCCATTTTCCAGTGTACTTAGTGCAGTGAGAGACGTCAGCAGGCGCTAGGGACAGTGCTAGGAAAGACTTTAAAACTTTAATTTTGCTGTATAGAAGTTCAGGGAAAGGATTGGGAGGAATCATTCCACAGTATTGAAGCAGAACAGGGTTCAGTAGGGGAGTTTACAGCCTGGGTAATAGGAAAAATCCTATTACACCTTGCTGCACTGACTGCGGATCCAAATTGCCATTATACAGCTCTGTAATTCCAGCAAACCATTCTTGTTATTGGGGTGCAAGAGCTGTTTGATACAGCCAGTAACAGGGTTTATACAAGGAAATATTTATACGTCTTATTTGCCCTTGTGCGGTGCAGTTATATGTTCTAAAGCATTTTTTGGCTTGTATAAGTGGGAAAAAAGGGCTTACTAGCCGTTGTGTGGAGAAGTGAGAAAATTACAGCCCTTTTTGGTGTGGCAAAAAAATATATATTATTTGCCGTTCAGCGGTGCAGTTATATGTTCTAAAGCTTTTTGTAGCGTGCATAAGTGGAAAAAAGTAAGGGCCTTTTTGCCGTTCAGCGGTACAGTTATACGTTCTAAAGCCCTTTTTGGCGTGTATTAGTGACAAAAAAATTATATCATTTGTCGTTCAGTGGTGCAGTTATATGTTCTAAAGCCTTTTGTAGAGTGTATCAGTGGCACAAAAAAAAGTATTTACCGTTGTGTGGTAAAGTGAGAAAATTACAGCCCATTTTGGTGTGTATTAGTGGCAAAAATATATATATTATTTGCCGTTCAGTGGTGCAGTTATATGTTCTAAAGCCTTGTGGCCTGTATAAGTGGAAAAAAACTTGAGCCTATTTGCCATTCAGCAGTGCAGTTATATATTCTAAAGCCCTTTTTGGCGTGTATTAATGGCAAAAAAATATATATTATTTGCTGTTCAGTGGTGCAGTTATATGTTCTAAAGCCTTTTGTAGAGTGTATCAGTGGCACAAAAAAAAGTATTTGCCGTTGTCTGGGGAAGTGAAAAAATGACAGTCCTTTTTGGTGTGTATTAGTGGCAAAAAAATATATATTTGCCATTCGGTGGTACAGTTATATGCTCTAAAGACCTTTTGGCGTGTATTAGTGGCACAAAAAAAGTATTTGCCGTTGTGTGGTGAAGTGAGAAAATGACAGCCCTTTTTGGCGTGAATTAGGGGCAAAAAATATATATATTTGCCGTTCAGTGGTGCAGTTATATGTTCTAAAGCCTTTTGTGGCGTGGAAAAGTGGAAAAAAGTAAGGGCCTATTTGCCGCTCAGAGGTGCAGTTATATGTTCTAAAGCCTTCTTTGGCGTGTATTAGTGGAAAAAAAGGGCTTATTAGCCGTTGTGTGGTGAAGTAAGAAAACTACAGACTTTTTTGGGGTGTTTTAATTTCCTTTATATTTATTTATTTGATCTAACAATATGTTAGACAGAGAAGACTCAGGCCCTGCACAGGGGAGCAGCAGAGGCCTAAATGTTTCTGGCGCAGGGACAGGTCACAGCAGAGTAAGGGAGTGTGGCAGCAGGAGTCACAGCGAGAGGCCTAAGCTCCCGGTGTCATCTAGCGGTTGTGTCTTGACCAGCAACCCAGCGATTCTTGAATGGTTGAGTTGGTCATCCACTTCGTCCCAAGTGACATCAGACACCCCCAGCCAAGAGTCAGTGGGTTCATAAGACACAACCGTTAGTTGGCAAGGCCTGGGAGCAGGCCCTGTGCCCTCACCTGTTCTCAACCTGCCTTTGTACTTTTCTGTTCCCTCAGACAGAGAAGAATTGCATGCTGTGGGCTCAGCTCCACTATACAGCGAGGATGAGCTACTAGAGGACAGTCAGCAGCTACTGAACAGTTAAGATGTGGAGGAGACATCTGCCGCTTCTTCCGGTAGGCGGGCAAGTAGTGATATGGAGAGTGGCGTGGGAGCTGGTGTTGCGAGCGGTCAGGCTCCTGACCCAGAGACCGTTCAGGAGGACATCAGTGACGTGCAGACAGTACTCGATGATAATGATGTAGCTGATCTCACTTAGGAGCCGGGTGAATTAGGGGCTACATCATCATCGGGAGAAGAGGGTGGCAGCTTGCCCTTGAGGCAGTGGTGGAGCCAGCAAGTCACTAGCGTGGTTGGGAGTCAGCAGGGTGGCAGCAGTGGGAGGTCGGGAGCCAAAAATGCCTGGGTTAGACCACCCGCTTCGCAGGAGCCTACCTGCCCGGAAAGTAGTGGTGCAGGGGTTCTCGGAATCAGCGGCGATAGCAGTCAGTCAGTGCGGAGTGATGGGGGTAAAATCACCTACTCGGTGGTGTGGCAGTTTTTTGTTAAGCTGCCGGAGGAGGTGAACATGGCCATTTGTAGAATCTGTGAGCAGAAGGTGAAGAGTGGCCAGGGTGCCAATGTTGGCACCACGGTTGTGCGTCAACATATGCAGCGTCACCATAAAGTGGCCTGGGAGAACTGTGGTTCCGATGTGGCGGTCCAGCCTGCCGCAGCCACCCCTGCATCACCCAGTGGCACGCGCCTGATTTCAGGCAGTCAAGACTCCACCACCTCAGCAGAAGGGAGCTGTCTGTCCTTCCCATCATGTGTGTCACAGTCATATTGTTGTTTGACCGTGACGCGGTTGCCGTGCAGTCTCGTTGCTGGTGGCAACGTGTAGTTTTTGGTTTGCACGTGCAATTCCCCTTTAAGGTGTGCCTCCCTGCTGTTTGGTGTGCTAGGGGTTAATCTTCTAGCTAGTGGGGATTATGGTGTGTCCTGGGTGTGGCTGCAAGCTTGTTATATACCTGTGGTTTGCAGGCTGGGGGCAGTGGCTCTACAGCCTTGTTTAGTGATGGAGCTCTGCTCATTGACTGGGTGATTCTGCCTAGTCCTTGAGGGCCACTTTATTGGACATAAATTGTTTTTCCTTATGTTTGCTCCTGGTTCCCTACCTCACTTGTTATTTGTTAGGTGTGGGTTTATGTTCAGGGTGTGTTGTACGTCTTCATGGTTGTTACATGTCTGGGCTGTTGTTGGTGTTTGTACCTACATGTATGTTTGACGTTTGCCCTGTATGTAGAAAGCCTGTTGACAGTGCTGCTTGGCGCTGCCATGCACTATGTGAGCATGGGGGCTCTAGCAGAGTTGGTATGCTGGATTCTTGTGTGGGTTGTTTGTACTGTGACCTGCTGTGTGTTCGGGCTCCTGTACTGATGCACGGGTTCCAGTTGTGGAGGCTTCGGCAGGTGAGTTGTCTTGTTGTTCTTACCTGCTGATCCTCTTGCTGTAAATGGTCTCTCCTTTTCCCTTTGTTGCTAGGCCTGTGGAGACTCTGGTTCATCCGTGTCTTGGATGAACCTAGTTGTCTCAGGTCCCTGTCTCCTAATCTCAGGGAAATTCAGGGATTTCAGGGTTCTGAGGTTCCAGCGTATGGGCCCTCCCACCTTATGGGTCGGCTCATACAGTTAGGAGAACAGGGCCAGATTTAGGGATGCTTTAGGAGGTGATCTGCTCACTTATTCCATCGTACTGGCCTAGCAGCTACCCATATCCTTTTCATTGTACGGTGGGGTGGGGGGGGGGGGGGGGGTTTCCCCACTCCCCACCGTGACAATCTGCTGGTCCTGATGCTTCTGCTCCTCCTCCTACTCCTCGTCACTCATTCCGTCAGCAATTGATCACAGAAGCGATTGCCAAGAGACAACAGTATATGTGCACTTATCCAACAGCACAGAAGCAGAATGTGCTCCTGTCCAAGTTGCTGGTGCTGCAGACTCTCCCTTTCCAAGTGGTGGACTCTGCACCTTTCAGATAACTAAAGGCTTGTGCCGAGCCGAGGTGGAGAGTCCCAAGCCATCATTTCTTTGCCAAACAGGCAGTACCAGCCCTGCACATACATGTAGAACAGAAGGTGGGACAGTTCTTGAGCCTGTTGGTGTCTGCCAAAGTGCACGGCAGTGCCGACGTGTGGAGCTGTAACTACGGTCAGGGACAATACATGTCCTTTACAGCCCACTGGGTGAATGTGGTTCCTGCACAGCCACACCAGCAATTTGGACAGGTGACACCGCTTCTGCCTCCACGTTGTCAAGCCGTTGGTCCTGCGACAATGTCCGCCTCTGCCTCCTCCACCGTGTCCTCAGCCTCCACTGCAGGGACAATTCACAGTGCCCCTCCAGCATGCAACATGTGCAGGGAACGGCGGTGTGACAGATGTTCTGCACCTCGTTTGCCTGGGCGAACGGAGTCACACAGGGAAGGAACTGCTCCATGTCCTTCAGCAAGAAATTGAATCCTGGCTTTCTCCGCAACAACTGAAAATCGGAACCAAGGTGACCGACAACAGAAAGAACATTGTGTTGGCGCTGCGTCAAGGAGGGCTGAGCCATGCGCAATGCATGTCACACGCGTTCAATCTGGTTGTCAAGGGGTTCCTGAAGTCTTCCACCCATCTGCAAGACATCCTAAAAATGGCCAGGTACACCACAAAGCACACCCTCCTTGAGCTGCAGCGGCAGAACGGCATCCCACAACATAGGCTGATATGCAAAGTTTCCACAAGTTAGAATTCCACCCTCCATATGTTGGACCAACTATATGAACAGAGAAAGGCCATAAACGATTTCTTGATGATCCAAGTGTAACTTCGATGTCAGCCAGTGGCAGCTCATGCGTGACACCTGCCGTTTGCTCAGGCACTTTGAGGAGGCCACGTTATTTGTCAGTCGCCAGGACTACGGGATGAACAATGTAATTCCACTGCTTCATGTCCTGGAACAGATGCTGGTAAATCTGGCTGGTCAGAGGACTGGAGACGTGGCGCCTAGATCTCAAGGCCACATGAGCCCTGTGGGGACTGAACTGGAGGAGGAGGACATTGGAGCACAAGCAATGTGTAGCGAAATGGGTAATTTTTATACAGAGGTGACAGGAGAGGAGGAGCAGGAGCATCCAAAGGAGCTACAGGGCGATGAGGAAGATGAGGCAGAGGACCCAGACACACCATGGCAGTATGCAGTGGAGATGGAGGCAGAGAGTCTCTCCGAGTCACTTGCACAAATTGCCCGATGCATGCTCACTTGCTGGCGTAGTGACAGCCGCATTGTCAGCATTTGGCAGAGGGATGACTTATGGCTCTCCACCTTGTTGGACCCTCGCTACCAGTCCAAAATGGGGGCTTTTTTTTACACCCGCTCAGAGGGAGGAAAATATGAACTACTATAGAGACATTCTATGTAGTCAGTTGGCCACTGCCTATCTGCGCCATCGTCCATACTCTCACAGGTCTAACCGGAGCGGCCCTCTCCGCTCACCTCTGCCATGGCTGCTGTGGCAGGGTGGGTAGGAGCAGTTCCAGCTCCATCAGCAGCAACTTGAGTCTAGAGTCGCTGATTACTGGGCACCCAAACTGGATTTGTGGCTGCAACTGGCAGAGTCTGCCCTGAAAAAGCTGTCCTGCCCAGCCAGTAGTGTGGCATCAGAGCGGGTGTTTAGTGTGGCGGGGCCATAGTTACCCCAAGAAGAACTCGCCTGTCCACCCAAAATGTGGATCAGCCAGGATTTTCACCCACCAATGCCTGATGCATCAGACTAGATCATCCATGGCGCCACACCAACACTTTGACAAAAGAGACTGGTTTCTTCTGGCTACCTTCCTCAGCTACTATTCTAATGCTGCCACCCGCCTGATGCTAAGTGCTCCTTCTTTCACCCACCATATTTAGCTGGTACTGGTATTGCCACCCATCTCCCCACTCCCCACGGGTGACTCTGTGGTCTCCTGATGCTACTGCTACCTCACCCCTCAGGTCTCCTAAGGCTGCGGCCACCTCCACACTGTCATTGTGCCACCCTGTGTCCTTCTACTGATGCTGCTGCCACCTCCAGACTCTGTCATTGGGCCACTATTTGGTCTCCTCATGCTGCTTTCACCTCACCACTATGTCATAGGGCCACTCTGTGGACTTCTCATGCTGTTCCCACCCTCCCCACCCCATGACTGGGCCATTATTTTGCCTTTCGGTCTGGCTGACATCATTTATTTGACCCTTCTTCTGATCTGTCAAAAGGAAGGAAAAAAGAGACGCACAACGGATCCCGTCTATGTAACAGCTGTAGGGCCTACATCACACGGTCCCTATTTTGCATCAGAATTGGCTTATGATTTAGTAGCCAAAAGCAGGAGTGGGTACAAAACACAGAAGACATGAAAATATTCCATTCACGTGTCATCTCTGTTTTTGATCCACTCCTGTTTTTTTAGGCTTTAGCAATACTGATGGATTACTGACCAAATGCTCACCGAGTGAAGGCGGATGCTCCATAGAGAGGATCCTTTTTTTGGGGGTTATTTTTCTGACGGATCAGAGGAAGGGCAAAAGAATTAGTGACGTCAACACAAACTTACTGCTGACACCCAACCTACTCTGTCGGGGTGCTCTACTTTTATAAGCATTTAATAGAACAGGTTCTGTAGAAATCTATGTGGAATCAGTGAATTGGTGCAAAAAGAGTGCGCTCTTTTATGCTATAGTAGGTTATTGGGCCCCTGCACGGTTCTTTATACCTGCCGCTAACATTGAGCTGTAAGGCTGAGTTCACACCTGAGTTATTTGGTCGGTTTTGGCCCCGTACCTGGACAAATAAGTAAAGTGTGCAGCGATTCTAAGAGCGACGCCTGTCATCTACATGTCATACTGACTCACAGGATTGTTTTACTACCACAGCAGACTCCCTATGCGTGTTACTGCAAGGCACAGTGTTCTACACCACTATAAAGTCTCTCTGCAGCCAGGAAATAGCCATTTTTTTATGCAATTCACCACAAATAAATTCGAATCAAACCAAATTTTTTGGAAAAGTTTGGCGATCCTGACGAATCGAATTTTTGACAAATTCTCTCATCTCTAGTGTTAAAGGGGATATTAATTATTGAAATTTATGGCAATCTCCATAATTAATATTCATAAATAGGCGTGAGTCGTCTTGTGATGCCTCCGCCTATTTATACCAATTAAACAATCACTACTGATTACCTTACTCTACTCTGAACAGCCTACGTCTATTGCTGCGGCGCCTATTACAATAAGAGACCACACACAGTGATTAAATAAAAGGTATTTATTAAAACACTATACGTTATAGTCCGAAATCTGCTTATAATTATATACACTGCTCAAAAAAATAAAGGGAACACTTAAACAACAAAATGTAACTCCAAGTCAATCACACTTCTGTGAAATCAAACTGTCCACTTAGGAAGCAACACTGAGTGACAATCAATTTCACATGCTGTTGTGAAAATGGGATAGACAACAGGTGGAAATTATAGGCAATTAGCAAGACACCCCCAATAAAGAAGTGGTTCTGCAGGTGGTGATCACAGACCACTTCTCAGTTCCTATGCTTCCTGGCTGATGTTTTGGTCACTTTTGAATGCTGGCGGTGCTTTCACTCTAGTGGTAGCATGAGACAGAGTTTACAACCCACACAAGTGGCTCAGGTAGTGCAGCTTATCCAGGATGGCACATCAATGCTAGCTGTGGCAAGAAGGTTTTCTGTGTCTGTCAGCGTAGTGTCCAGAGCATGGAGGCGCTACCAGGAGACAGGCCAGTACATCAGGAGACGTGGAGGAGGCCGTAGGAGGGCAACAACCCAGCAGCAGGACCGCTACCTCCGCCTTTGTGCAAGGAGGAACAGGAGGAGCACTGCCAGAGCCCTGAAAAATGACCTTCAGCAGGCCACAAATGTGCATGTGTCTGCTCAAATGGTCAGAAACAGACTCCATGAGGGTGATATGAGGGCCCGACGTCCACAGGTGGGGGTTGTGCTTACAGCCCAACACCATGCAGGATGTTTGGCATTTGCCAGAGAACACCAGGATTGGCAAATTCACCACTGGCGCCCTGTGCTCTTCACAGATGAAAGCAGGTGCACACTGAGCACATGTGACAGACGTGACAGAGTCTGGAGACGCCGTGGAGAACGTTCTGCTGCCTGCAACATCCTCCAGCACGACCGGTTTGGCATTGGGTCAGTAATGGTGTGGGGTGGCATTTCTTTGGAGGGCCGCACAGCCCTCCATGTGCTCGCCAGAGGTAGCCTGACTGCCATTAGGTACCAAGATGAGATCCTCAGACCCCTTGTGAGACCATATGCTGGTGCGGTTGGCCCTGGGTTCCTCCTAATGCAAGACAATGCTAGACCTCATGTGGCTGAAGTGTGTCAGCAGTTCCTGCAAGACGAAGGCATTGATGCTATGGACTGGCCCGTCTGTTCCCCAGACCTGAATCCAATTGAGCACATCTGGGATATCATGTCTCGCTCTATCCACCAACGTCACGTTGCACCACAGACTGTCCAGGAGTTGGCAGATGCTTTAGTTCAGGTCTGGGAGGAGATCCCTCAGGAGACCGTCCGCCACCTCATCAGGAGCATGCACAGGCGTTGTAGGGAGGTCATACAGGCAAGTGGAGGCCACACACACTACTGAGCCTTATTTTGACTTGTTTTAAGGACATTACATCAAAGTTGGATCAGCCTGTAGTGTGTTTTTCCACTTTAATTTTGAGTGTGACTCCAAATCTAGACCTCCATGGGTTGAAAAATTTGATTTCCATTTTTAATTTTTGTGTGATTTTGTTGTCAGCACATTCAACTATGTAAAGAACAAAGTATTTCAGAAGAATATTTCATTAATTCAGATCTAGGATGTGTTATTTTTGTGTTCCCTTTATTTGTTTGAGCAGTGTATATCTATATCAATGGAATAGATATATATATATATATTTACAGCAGTACACAACAATATACTATAACAACACACTAATACGGTATTAACTACACTAGTCACAATCCCACTATAATACTCACTCCCACAATCTAACTATACCTAACACTTACATACACATTAACAGCAGCCCACCCAATCCTGTCAATATACTATCCGTATGGGGAATAACAAGGGGTTAATACAGACACTGCTGCTGCTGGGGTATGCTTGGCAGCCGTGAAAGGGTATCAAGGGGTACCAGAGGTAGAAGATGGGATGATATATACCAGGGGAGGTGTAAGGGTAGAGAAACAGGGGTAAAACTAGGGTAGCAGGGGATATAGGGGGATGAGGGATATTCAATGTAACACAGGGGAATTAGGGTGCGTTGATGGTATAGGGGGAGTAAGGGTTAATGCAGGGCAATAAGGGATTCGTTGGTGGTATAGGGGGAGTAAGGGTTAATGCAGGGGAATGCAGGGGAACCAGGGATTCGTTTGTGGTATAGGGGGAGTAAGGGTTAATGCAGGGGAATCGTTGGTGGTATAGGGGGTAATATTGATACTCAGGCGGTATGCTCGTTGTCCAGGGGGTGCTCGTTTTCCTAGGGGATGATCCTCTCCGGCTGGGGGCTGGTTCCACCAGTGCCTCAGTGTAGCGCCGCCGGACTATTTAAGTTCAGCGGCGCTCGCTCCCACGGCGCAGTGATATGACGTCACAGCGCCGGCCTGCGCATCCCAGAGCGCGCTTCCAGGCGGAGGGTTCCTTTGATCCTCCGCCTTTAGCGCATCTGCATACCCTGCAGCGCGATAATTACCTAACAGAGGGAGGGATGTTTGTTTCCCTCTCTCTGTTATGTTAACTATCCCCAGCAGCTGGGGGTAGTTAATACCAAAAGGCATTGGATCTCTATTGATGGTCCTTTTGAGGTCACCAGAGGCTGGACATAATTGTCCAGCCATCTGGTGACCTTCTCATCTCCTGCAGGGATGCAGGAGGAGGGGGGGGCACCCGAACAGGGGGCATCTTTATCTGTATACTATATGTGTATAGATGCTTGGGGCATATCCATACACATATATATACCAATCTTCTGGTGGGAGGCATACATACATATATATTCATGGATGTTTGGGGCACATCCATAAATATATATATATATATATATATATATACACACATATATAGATATAACCAATAAGCCCACCCATATAACATACCATATACATAGAGATGCATGCTGCCAAGGGGGCATACATACATCTCCATGTATACACACATGTCCCACCTGGACGGGCCCATAGAAAAGGGCCAATATATATGTATATATGTCAGGGCATATATACATATACACTGCTCAAAAAAATAAAGGGAACACAAAAATAACACATCCTAGATCTGAATTAATTAAATATTCTTCTGAAATACTTTGTTCTTTACATAGTTGAATGTGCTGACAACAAAATCACAGAAAAATAAAAAAATGGAAATCAAATTTTTCAACCCATGGAGGTCTGGATTTGGAGTCACACTCAAAATTAAAGTGGAAAAACACACTACAGGTTGATCCAACTTTGATGTAATGTCCAACTTTGATGTAATGAACCCGAACTGTATAGTTCGGGTTCGTACCGAATTTTGGGGTGTCCGTGACACGGACCCGAACCCGAACATTTTCGTAAAAATCCGGGTTCGGGTTCGGTGTTTGGCGCTTTCTTGGCGCTTTTTGAAAGGCTGCAAAGCAGCCAATCAACAAGCGTCATACTACTTGCCCCAAGAGGCCATCACAGCCTTGCCTACTATTGGCATGGCTGTGATTGGCCAGTGCAGCATGTGACCCAGCCTCTATATAAGCTTGGGTCACGTAGCGCTGCACGTCACTCTGCTGATACAAGCGTAGGGAGAGGTTGCTGCTGCGACGTTAGGGCGAGATTAGGCAGATTAACTCCTCCAAAAGACTAAATTCAGTGATCGATCTCCAGCTGTGGATCATTGAAGTGCTGATATTGAATTGCTCCCTTTTTTAGGCTGCCCAGAGTGTTTTTATATCACTTTTTTCTGGGGTGATCGGCGGCCATTTTGTGGCTTGTGGTGCGCCAGCACAAGCTACCACCAAGTGCATTTAACCATCAATAGTGTGGTTATTTTTTGCTATATCCTACATCAGGTGCAGGCTGAGCCTGTGTCACCCAAGTGCATTTAACCATCAATAGTGTGGTTATTTTTTGGCCATATACTACATCAGGTGCAGGCTGAGCCTGTGTCACCCAAGTGCATTTAACCATCAATAGTGTGGTTATTTTTTGGCCATATACTACATAAGGGACAAGTTGAGCCTGTCACCCAGCGCCTAAAAAATAGGCCTGACATTTCTATTCCTCCAAATCAGTACTGTTTTAGCTGGTCAAGTTATTTTTAGTGACAGTAAAAGCACAGTTTTTGTTCTGGGTTGAAAAACAATTCCCAAATTTGCCATTCTCAAAATTAGTAGTTTCTGCTATATCAGGCCTACTTTAAATCTATCCCAAAAAGGGTATATTAGATTCAAGGTGCTGATAGTGTCATTCTGAAAAACTTAACACACACGCTACAGTGCAGATACAAGTCTAATTCTGTGATTAAACGTATACCTGTCACCCAGCGCCTAAAAAATAGGCCTGACATTTATATTCCTCCAAATCAGTACTGTTTTAGCTGGTCAAGTTATTTTTAGTGATCGTAAAAGCACAGTTTTTGTTCTGGGTTGAAAAACAATTCCCAAATTTGCCATTCTCAAAATTAGTGGTTTCTGCTGTATCAGGCCTAATTTAAATCTATCCCTAAAAGGGTATATTAGATTCAAGGTGCTGATAGGGTCATTCTGAAAAACTTGACACACACGCTACAGTGCAGATACAAGTCTAATTCTGTGATTAAACGTATACCTGTCACCCAGCGCCTAAAAAATAGGCCTCACATTTATATTCAGCTAAATCTGTCATTACTGGTGTGCCTGTATTAGTGTAATACCTAAATAGATAGCCAGTGTTAGGTGTCTGTAAAAAAAGGCCTGAATTTTAATTCAATACATTGGCCCGAATAATATTTTTCTTATTGTCGTGTAAACGGTAACAATGAGGAAAACATCTAGTAAGGGACGCGGACGTGGACATGGTCGTGGTGGTGTTAGTGGACCCTCTGGTGCTGGGAGAGGACGTGGCCGTTCTGCCACAGCCACACGTCCTAGTGTACCAACTACCGCAGGTCCCAGTAGCCGCCAGAATTTACAGGGATATTTGGTGGGGCCCAATGCCGTTCTAAGGATGGTAAGGCCTGAGCAGGTACAGGCATTAGTCAATTGGGTGGCCGACAGTGCATCCAGCACGTTCACATTATCTCCCACCCAGTCTTCTGCAGAAAGCGCACAGATGGCGCATGAAAACCAAGCCCATCAGTCTGTCACATCACCCCCATGCATATCAGGGAAACTGTCTGAGCCTCAAGTTATGCAGCAGTCTCTTATGCTGTTTGAAGACTCTGCTGCCAGGGTTTCCCAAGGGCATCCACCTAGCCCTTCCCCAGGGGTGGAAGAGATAGAATGCACTAACGCACAACCACTTATGTTTCCTGATGATGAGGACATGGGAATACCACCTCAGCACGTCTCTGATGATGACGAAACACAGGTGCCAACTGCTGCGTCTTTCTGCAGTGTGCAGACTGAACAGGAGGTCAGGGATCAAGACTGGGTGGAAGACGATGCAGGGGACGATGAGGTCCTAGACCCCACATGGAATGAAGGTCGTGCCACTGACTTTCACAGTTCGGAGGAAGAGGCAGTGGTGAGACCGAGCCAACAGCATTGCAAAAGAGGGAGCAGTGGGCAAAATCAGAACTCCCGCCGCCAAGAGACTCCGCCTGCTACTGACCGCCGCCATCTGGGACCGAGCACCCCAAAGGCAGCTTCAAGGAGTTCCCTGGCATGGCACTTCTTCAAACAATGTGCTGACGACAAGACCCGAGTGGTTTGCACGCTGTGCCATCAGAGCCTGAAGCGAGGCATTAACGATCTGAACCTTAGCACAACCTGCATGACCAGGCACCTGCATGCAAAGCATGAACTGCAGTGGAGTAAACACCTTAAAAACAAGGAAGTCACTCAGGCTCCCCCTGCTGCCTCTTCTGCTGCTGCCGCCTCGGCCTCTTCTGCTGCTGCCGCCGCCTCGGCCTCTTCTGCTGCTGCTGCCGCCGACTCGGCCTCTTCTGCTGCTGCTGCCGCCGCCTCGGCCTCTTCCTCTGCCTCTGGAGGAACGTTGGCACCTGCCGCCCAGCAAACATGGGATGTACCACCAACACCACCACCTGCATCACCAAGCATCTCAACCATGTCACACGGCAGCGTTCAGCTCTCCATCTCCCAAACATTTGAGAGAAAGCGTAAATTCCCACCTAGCCACCCTCGATCCCTGGCCCTGAATGCCAGCATTTCTAAACTACTGGCCTATGAAATGCTGTCATTTAGGCTGGTGGACACACACAGCTTCAAACAGCTCATGTCGCTTGCTGTCCCACAGTATGTTGTTCCCAGCCGCCACTACTTCTCAAAGAGAGCCGTGCCTTCCCTGCACAACCAAGTGTCCGATAAAATCAAGTGTGCAATGCGCAACGCCATCTGTGGCAAGGTCCACCTAACCACAGATACGTGGACCAGTAAGCACGGCCAGGGACGCTATATCTCCCTAACTGCACACTGGGTAAATGTAGTGGCGGCTGGGCCCCAGGCGAAGAGCTGTTTGGCGCACGTCCTTCCGCCGCCAAGGATCGCAGGGCAACATTCTTTGCCTCCTGTCTCCTCCTCCTCCTACTCAGCTTCCTCCTCCTCTTCTTCCACCTGCTCATCCAGTCAGCCACACACCTTCACCACCAACTTCAGCACAGCCCGGGGTAAACGTCAGCAGGCCGTTCTGAAACTCATATGTTTGGGGGACAGGCCCCACACCGCACAGGAGTTGTGGCGGGGTATAGAACAACAGACCGACGAGTGGTTGCTGCCGGTGAGCCTCAAGCCCGGCCTGGTGGTGTGCGATAATGGGCGAAATCTCGTTGCAGCTCTGGGACTAGCCGGTTTGACGCACATCCCTTGCCTGGCGCATGTGCTGAATTTGGTGGTGCAGAAGTTCATTCGCAACTACCCCGACATGTCAGAGCTGCTGCATAAAGTGCGGGCCGTCTGTTCGCGCTTCCGGCGTTCACACCCTGCCGCTGCTCGCCTGTCTGCGCTACAGCGTAACTTCGGCCTTCCCGGTCACCGTCTTATATGCGACGTGCCCACCAGGTGGAACTCCACCTTGCACATGCTGGACAGACTGTGCGAGCAGCAGCAGGCCATAGTGGAGTTTCAGCTGCAGTACGCACGGGTCAGTCGCACTGCGGAACAGCACCACTTCACCACCAATGACTGGGCCTCCATGCGAGACCTGTGTGCCCTGTTGCGCTGTTTCGAGTACTCCACCAACATGGCCAGTGGCGATGACGCCGTTATCAGCGTTACAATACCACTTCTATGTCTCCTTGAGAAAACACTTAGGGCGATGATGGAAGAGGAGGTCGCCCAGGAGGAAGAGGAGGAAGAGGGGTCATTTTTAGCACTTTCAGGCCAGTCTCTTCGAAGTGACTCAGAGGGAGGTTTTTTGCAACACCAGAGGCCAGGTACAAATGTGGCCAGACAGGGCCCACTACTGGAGGACGAGGAGGACGAGGATGAGGAGGAGGTGGAGGAGGATGAGGATGAAGCATGTTCACAGCGGGGTGGCACCCAAAGCAGCTCGGGCCCATCACTGGTGCGTGGCTGGGGGGAAACACAGGACGATGACGATACGCCTCCCACAGAGGACAGCTTGTCCTTACCTCTGGGCAGCCTGGCACACATGAGCGACTACATGCTGCAGTGCCTGCGCAACGACAGCAGAGTTGCCCATATTTTAACGTGTGCGGACTACTGGGTTGCCACCCTGCTGGATCCCCGGTACAAAGACAATGTGCCCACCTTACTTCCTACACTGGAGTGTGATAGGAAGATGCGCGAGTACAAGCGCACGTTGGTAGACGCGCTACTGAGAGCATTCCCAAATGTCACAGGGGAACCAGTGGAAGCCCAAGGCGAAGGCAGAGGAGGAGCAAGAGGTCGCCAACGCAGCTGTGTCACGGCCAGCTCCTCTGAGGGCAGGGTTAGCATGGCAGAGATGTGGAAAAGTTTTGTCACCACGCCACAGCTAACTGCACCACCACCTGATACGGAACGTGTTAGCAGGAGGCAACATTTCACTAACATGGTGGAACAGTACCTGTGCACACCCCTCCACGTACTGACTGATGGTTCGGCCCCATTCAACTTCTGGGTCTTTAAATTGTCCACGTGGCCAGAGCTAGCCTTTTATGCCTTGGAGGTGCTGGCCTGCCCGGCGGCCAGCGTTTTGTCTGAACGTGTATTCAGCACGGCAGGGGGCGTCATTACAGACAAACGCAGCCGCCTGTCTACAGCCAATGTGGACAAGCTGACGTTCATAAAAATGAACCAGGCATGGATCCCACAGGACCTGTCCATCCCTTGTGCAGATTAGACATTAACTACCTCCCCTTAACCATATATTATTGTACTCCAGGGCACTTCCTCATTCAATCCTATTTTTATTTTCATTTTACCATTATATTGCGGGGCAACCCAAAGTTGAATGAACCTCTCCTCTGTCTGGGTGCCGGGGCCTAAATATGTGACAGTGGCCTGTTCCAGTGGTGGGTGACGTGAAGCCTGATTCTCTGCTATAACATGAAGACTGATTCTGTGCTGACATGAAGCCAGATTCTCTGTTACGGGACCTCTCTCCTCTGTCTGGGTGCCGGGGCCTAAATATGTGACAGTGGCCTGTTCCAGTGGTAGGTGACGTGAAGCCTGATTCTCTGCTATGACATGAAGACTGATTCTGTGCTGACATGAAGCCAGATTCTCTGTTACGGGACCTCTCTCCTCTGTCTGGGTGCCGGGGCCTAAATATGTGACAGTGGCCTGTTCCAGTGGTGGGTGACGTGAAGCCTGATTCTCTGCTATGACATGAAGACTGATTCTCTGCTGACATAAAGCCAGATTCTCTGCTATGGCATGAAGAGACTGATTCTCTGCTGACAGGAAGCCAGATTCTCTGCTATGGCATGAAGAGACTGATTCTCTGCTGACGTGAAGCCCGATTCTCTGCTATGGGACCTCTGTCTAATTGATTGGTTAATTTTAATTTTTTTTATTTTTATTTTAATTCATTTCCCTATCCACATTTGTTTGCAGGGGATTTACCTACATGTTGCTGCCTTTTGCAGCCCTCTAGCTCTTTCCTGGGCTGTTTTACAGCCTTTTTAGTGTCGAAAAGTTCGGGTCCCCATTGACTTCAATGGGGTTCGGGTTCGGGACGAAGTTCGGGTCGGGTTCGGATCCCGAACTCGAACATTTCCAGGAAGTTCGGCCGAACTTCTCGAACCCGAACATCCAGGTGTTCGCTCAACTCTAAAGAGGACTTATCCGTTGGCGGAGGTTGAATGGGAAGTGGCCGCCGTACAATGATGATACAATAGGTTTAAGGTTGTCCGAGAGTTCACTTTGGACTTGTGTACACGCCAGAGCAAGCTGAGCTCTATCCTGTTCTTCCAAGAGACCCACAACTAACCTTCTAAACTTCTCTCGTAGAGCAGAAGATAGAGAGGTAGTGGCATCTATGTGCGAATGCTGCAAACCCTCTAAGACGTGGTTTACATCAAGCTGGGTCTCAAATCCTTCCCCGGCGTGTCGTGCAACATCCCCAAGTTTACCTATCAGGTAGAGATGTCCCGAATAGTTTGCCGGCGAATAGTTCCCGGCGAACATAGCTTGTTCGCGTTCGCCGCGGCGGGCGAACATATGCGATGTTCGGTCCGCCCCCTATTCGTCATCATTGAGTAAACTTTGACCCTGTACCTCACAGTCAGCAGACACATTCCAGCCAATCAGCAGCAGACCCTCCCTCTCAGACCCTCCCACCTCCTGGGCAGCATCCATTTTAGATTTATTCGGAAGCTGCATTCTTAGTGAGAGGAGGGACAGTGTAGCTGCTGCTGATTTAATAGGGAAATCGATAGCTAGGCTAGTGCATTCAGTGTCCACTACAGTCCTGAAGGACTCATCTGATCTCTGCTGTAAGGACAGCACCCCAAAAAGCCCTTTTAGAGCTAGAACATCAGTCTGCTTTTTTTTTTTCCTTTGTAATCTAATTGTAGTTGCCTGCCTGCCAGCGTGTGTGTCAGGATCATTTAAAAAAAAACAAAAAACTTTTTGGACTGTGAAATAGAGTCATTTTCCTTCACACGTGTGCGTTTCAGGGCCTGCCACAGTGTCACACCAGTGCAACTCATATCTGGTGTAACAGTAGTGCACATTTAAAAAAAATAATACAATTTTGACTGTAATAGATTGAATAACAGTTAGTTGTCTGCAAGCGTGTGTGTCAGGCCTACAGCGTCTACTCTGCCAACTTCTGCCAGTGCACAGTGCCACTCATATCTGGTGTCACAGTAGCTTGCACGCATAGTACAACTTAACTAATCTAAAAAAAAAATGACAGGCAGAGGCAGGCCACCCCGCAGGGGCCGTCGTGGTCGTGGTGCTGTGATTCCCTTTGGCCCTAGAATAATGCCCAGTGTTCAGAGGCCACATACCCTGAACTTGAAAAGTTCTGAGGACATAGTGGACTGGCTAACACAGGACACCCAATCTTCTACAGCTTCCACTCGGAACCTTGACGCACCATCCTCCTCCAGCTTAGCTTCGGGCACCTCTCAAGTTACCACTCGCCCGCCTGCCACCACCACCAACACTAGCACCACAGCCGCTTCACTTGATCTGTCAGAGGAGTTATTTACAAATCAGTTGGAAGAAATGAGTGATGCGCAACCATTATTGCCAGAGGATGTAGATAACAGGGATATGTCTCAGTCAGGCAGCATTACACACATGGACGTACGGTGTGATGCTGATGATGTTGTACCCGCTGCTGCTTCCTTTGCTGAGTTGTCAGATACAAGTGAAGCAGTTGATGATGACGATGTGTCCGTGGATGTCACGTGGGTGCCCGCTAGAAGAGAAGAAGAACAGGGGGAAAGTTCAGATGGGGAGACAGAGAGGAGGAGGAGACGAGTTGGAAACAGGGGGAGGTCGTCGCAAGGAGCTAGTGGCACAGTCAGACAGCATGCATCGGCACCCGGGGTCAGCCAGACAGCACGCCAATAAACGCATGCTGTTGCCACCACCAGAATGCTGTCATTGCAGAGCTCAGCAGTGTGGTATTTTTTTTGTGTGTCTGCCTCTGACAACAGCGATGCCATTTGCAACCTGTGCCAAAAGAAACTGAGTCGTGGGAAGTCCAACACCCACCTAGGTACAACTGCTTTGCGAAGGCACATGATCGGACATCACAAACGCCTATGGGATCAACACATGAGTGCAAGCAGCACACAAACTCAAAGCCGCCATCCTCCTCCTGGTCCAGCATCTTCAGCCACGTCAACCACTGCTGTCCTCCTTGCCCCCTCTCAACCATCCGCCACTCCGTCTCTCGCCTTGAGCAGTTCCTGCTCATCTGCCCACAGTCAGGTGTCTGTCAAGGACATGTTTGAGCGTAAGAAGCCAATGTCACAAATTCACCACCTTGCCCGGCGTCTGACAGCTGGCTTGTCTGAACTCTTAGCCCGCCAGCTTTTACCATACAAGCTGGTGGAGTCTGAGGCATTCCAAAAATTTGTAGCTATTGGGACACCGCAGTGGAAGGTACCCGGCTGAAATTTCTTTGCACAAAAGGCAATCCCCAACCTGTACTCGATTGTGCAAAAGGAAGTAATGGCATGTCTGGCACACAGTGTTGGGGCAAGGGTCCATCTGACCACTGATACCTGGTCTGCAAAGCACGGTCAGGGCAGGTATATCACCTACACTGCGCATTGGGTAAACCTGCTGACAGCTGCCAAGCATGGAATGCGTGGCTCTGCAGAGGAATTGGTGACACCGCCACGACTTGCAGGCAGGCCTGCTGCCACCTCCTCTACTCCTCCTACTCCATCCTTTACCATAACCTCCTCGGCTGAGTCCTCTTCTGCTGCTGTGTCTTGCTCCACATCAACGGCACCCCCCCAGCTTCCCAGGGGCTATTCCACATCCCGGATACGGCAGTGTCACGCCGTCTTGGGGTTGAATTGCCTGAAAGCAGAGAGTCACACCGGACCAGCACTCCTGTCCGCCCTGAACGCACAGGTGGATCAGTGGCTGACTCCGCACCAACTGGAGATCGGCAAAGTGGTGTGTGACAACGGAAGCAATTTGTTGGCGGCATTGAATTTGGGCAAGTTGACACATGTGCTGTGCATGGCACATGTGTGTAATATGATCGTACAACGCTTTGTGCATAAGTACCCAGGCTTACAGGACGTCCTGAAGCAGGCCAGGAAGGTGTGTGGCCATTTCAGGCGTTCCTACACGGCCATGGTGCACTTTTCAGATATCCAGCGGCGAAACAACATGCCAGTGAGGCGCTTGATTTGCGACAGCCCGATACGTTGGAATTCAACACTCCTAATGTTCGACCACCTGCTCCAACAAGAAAAAGCAGTCTGAGTATTTGTATGACCGGGGTGCTAGGACAGACTCTGCGGACCTGGGAAACAAACATCAATTTTTCTGGCCGCTGCTACAGCAGCGACTGCAACAATACCTAATTTTTAAGGCATATGTACATGCCTAATTTTTCTGGCCTCTGGTGCTGCACTGTGGCTTCAAAAACCAAACAAAAAAAAGGCACATACATGTGTCAATTTCCCTTCGTGATCGTTACCTTGTCGTGGTGAAGGGGCTTGCGTATCACAATGAAGCGACCACCTCTATGAGTGTGTTGGCAATGGCAATGTTGGCACACCCCAGATGATAAGGTCATTGCTTCATTGTGAACAGACCAAAAGCGATTGACTGGATAATTTTGCATAGAAAAAACATAAATTTTCTTTGTGATCATCTAAGGTGATCATTAAAGCCTACTAGGCCAACAATGGGCCCACACTGCAGAATCATTGTTTTCTGGGTCACTTAACTGTCACTGAACTACCTCAGCACGACCATAGGCTTTGCAAAACCCCCATCGCCTGCAATCTCCCAAACGTGCGGACGAGCACAGTCATAACTACACCAAGATTGACGCATAGAGGTATATAATTTATGTCATGAGTGTGTCAATTATTGACAACTCTATTCCATACACGTCCCCTGATAGGGGACGTAACAGGGATTAAACTGATAAGAATAGAACTACTTAACACACCACTCCTATCTGGTGGCACATTAGATTGGACGCGCAGTGCCCCAAATTTGAAATAGGAGGACCGACCAAGCATCTTTTTCCATCTCCCCGTTCCTAAAATCAATGCCATATACACGTCCCCTGATAGGGGATGTAACAGGGATTAAACTGATAAGAATAGAACAACATAACATACCACAACTATCTGGTGGCACATTAGATTGCACGCGCAGTGCCCCAAATTTCAAGTAGGAGGACCGACCAAGCATCTTTTTCCATCTCCCCGTTCCTAAAATCAATGCCATACACACGTCCCCTGATAGGGGACGTAACAGGGATTAAACTGATAAGAATAGAACAACATAATATACCACAACTATCTGGTGGGACATTAGATTGCACGCGCAGTGCCTCAAATTTGAAGTAGGAGGACCGACCAAGCATCTTTTTCCATCTCCCCATTCCTAAAATCAATGCCATATACACGTCCCCTGATAGGGGACGTAACAGGGATTAAACTGATAGGAATAGTACTACTTAACACACCTTATAATAACGCAGAGAGAGGCAACGCAGAGAGAGGAGTCTGAAGAAGAGGAGTCAGAGGAGGAAGGTGGCTTTGAGGAGGTGGAAGACCAACCACAGCAGGCGTCCCAGGGGGCTTGTTGTCACCTTTCGGGGACCCTTGGTGTTGTACGTGGCTGGGTGGAGGAAGAGACCTTCAATGACATCAGTGAGGACAAGGAACGGGACATGGCTAGCTTGGTATCCAACCTTGTGCAAATGGGAGGTTTGCGGTTGTGTAAATGAACTGTTTGCGGTGCGTTAAATGGGGAGTTTGGTCTGTCACTGTGAAGCGGGCGTAACCCTTACACTACCTGATCGATACAACATCATACCTGATGTTTTAAAGCATGTTATTCCAAACAATTTAGGAATGTTAGGTGATTTATGCCCTTTATGGATTAAAACCAGACTCTGCGTCAACTATGTAATTTTCCATGGGAGTTTTGCCATGGATCCCCCTCTGGCATGCCACAGTCCAGGTGTTAGTCCCCTTGAAACAACTTTTCCATCACTATTGTGGCCATAAAGAGTCCCTGTGGGTTTTAAAATTTGCCTGCCTATTGAAGTCTATGGCGGTTCGCCCGGTTCGCCAGTTCGCGAACATTTGCGAAAATTCGCGTTCGCCGTTCGCGAGTGGAAAATTTTATGTTTGCGACATCTCTACTCTCAGAACTTCCATATCCATAGTGTTCAGGGCACCCACTCCCAACGCACCTCCGCCTAGTCCCATGGCTATCAGATCTCTTCTTCCCCTGTGATTCCTATGTATGAGATAGTCCTTTCTTAACTCTTGCCCCGCCTCTATCCAACCTTTATCATGTCAATTTGGTTCCTCACAAACTCCCCACATCTGTGATCCCACTGATCAACTCTGAAGTCATCTACTGAAATTCTCCAAGTAAATTGGACGAATTTTGTCCTCGTGATGATCTTCCATGGGGATGACAGTTGAGGAGCTATAGGATCTGCCAATTGATGGATAGGGACCTTGCAAGAGTAGCTTCATAGGGGATCCTCACCACCGTTACACAAACTTGCCCTCTTCCTCTGAACGGATACCATTGGTCACTTTCTCCAGCCTGTAACACCAGTTTTCCTACGGGTTTGGATTTAGACAGATAGACCCATTGTGTAAATGTCCAGCACCCTTCATCTACTGCCTGGCAAAAAGGCCATCTAAACGAACCATCTATATTGATGTCCCTGCCACTGGGGTCTTTCCAATCGGAAGACACATACCTGCCACGGTATTCCTCATTCATAGGGGTACCGTCCATCCATACATCTACTGTAGGGGTATCCACCCCATTGCACACTAAATCTCAACTCCAGGGGTTAGTGTCCAATGTTACCATCTGGGTATCTTGTTCCCAGTGGGCATAGGTGACAAAATAGTATCCAGTCACCTCCTGCACACAATTCTCTCTCATGATGGTAATCATAAAAGACCGTATGGATGGAGATCCCTTTAACTGGGTATACCTAGTATCCTTGGCATCTGTCTGTACTTTTAAAATGGTGGCTCGGTAAAAGCCTTCCAGTTTTACCGGACCACTCTGGTCATTCCATAGGGCCTGGCCAGAGTTACTGCAGTTTAACTTTAACATCATTATACTGGTTCGTAAGTAATCTGTGGACACATATCCCTGAACATAAATGGATTCCCTAGTGATAATCATCTGGGAATCCCTTAACATACAATAAGCTTTTAGGGTGCCCTTTACCGGAATGGGTCCCTCAAAAAATGTCCTTACCCTCAGCCCATCTTGGCTATCCCTTCTTATGAAGGTAGCTTTAAGGATATACCAGCCACTAGACTCTGCCCCCGTGACATCCTCAGGACTCAGAACCCCCTCCTTGGTACACAACATTGTGGTAGTATTGGCTTCCACTTGCTTGTAAGGGTGCAAGTGAGGGTCCCTAGACACCCATCTTAAAGATCTCATAGGAGTAGGGTCAGAGTCCCGAAAATGTCTGAATTCCTTGAGGCAGAGGGCATATAAATCATGTTGTATTGCAGACACATTCTCCACAGGGGTATAATGTTGAATTACACCTTTGGCAAAACTCTCCCTCTGGAAATCATACAGATACCATTGTCCTGGTGTAAAGGAAAAGTTCTCGTATGGTTCCAGGATTTTGCCCTCCAAACATGTTGGCCATACCATTATTACCTCCCAGGTCCTCCCCTGAAGAGGTTGAGCCTGCCATCATCATGCTTACCACCAGTGTCACAAGCTGGAGATGTGCCATGTTCAGAGGATTTCTATATCTTTTCTGGTTAGTCGGAACCTTGGTAAGTCTCCCTGCCGTGATCTGTCAATTCAATGTGAATGTAGTCAGTTTCATGGATCCACCATCGACCCACCAAACTCCCCCCCCAAGTCACCCAACTCTAAGAGAGTTCACGTTATTGAGTTGGGGAGGCTCGGGTGGCTTTGGCCTGGTTGATATGGATCCATAAAACTCCCTGCCGCCTACGGGACTTTTTCTTGGTCGTCATCGGCCTTTGCACCTTCAGCATTGTGTCACCCATTACTTCAAGGACCTGCTAGGGTCCTTCCCAGTTTGCATCTCAGAGGCCGGCCCGACGGAAGATTTTTACCATCACCAGCTCTCCTACAGAGGGCATCGGTGTTTCCCCCTGTAGATATGGTCTATGCAGCCGTATTGCTGCATGAGGCAATAACTCCTTCAGGTTTAGTTGAACCTGTTGGAGAAACAGGTCTCTAGCGATGGCATTCTTCACTGGTTCTGACACTAGGGGTTCATTGGGCAGGCATAGGGGCATTTTGCGTCCGGTCATTAGCTCAAACGGGGTGATATCGGTACTGGTAGCCTCGGTAGCTCGGATTCCCATTAGCACGGCTGGCAGAGAGGTTACCCATGAGGAACCTTTCTCCAGTAGTGCTTTAGAAAGTCGTGTCTTAATGGTCCGGTTCATCCGCTCCACGATGCCCGCAGACTGAGGGTGGTAAGGCACATGAAACCTTTGCTTTATGTCTAAAAGACCACAAAGCGATTTCATTACCTTACCCGTGAAATGGGTCCCTCTGTTTGACTCTATCAATCTGGGGATACCTCATCGTGACAGAACCTGTTCCCAGAGAACACGGGCAGTGGTTGTAGCCGAATCATTAACCGTGGGGATGGCTTCTACCCACTTAGAGAAGACATCCACTACCACCAGTGCATAACAATAGTTACGACTTCCTGTTAGTAAAGGTCCTATAAAATCAATTTGTAGTGCGGACCACGGACCATCTGCAGGAGGAACTCGCTGCAACACCGGCTCAGGGCTGATGCCCTTGGGTTGACCTGAGCACATACCAGGCACTGTTGTGTAACTTCCTCTACTGTGTTGGACATTCCCGGCCAGTATAATTTGTCTCTCAGGAGAGACAAGAGTTTATCCCGACCAAGGTGTCCAAACAGTTCAATCTGGTTAGCTCTGCTTGCAGATGCTGCGGAACCACGGGAAGAGGAAGTTGCTGTATACCGGTATCGTAACACAGGATCCCTTGCTGTATTGACCAGGGATGCTGTGTAGATGTGAGGTATGTCATTAGAAGAGGATCTTTGGCTTGTTCCTCCTCAAATGACACCGGACCTTTATTCAGGTTGGTACGAACTGCAATCTGGTAGGCTGGTAACGGTTCAGGGCCTGTTTCCCGAAGGATCGCAGACACTGCCGCTAGTTTGGCCAATTCATCCGCCTTGTTGTTACCTAGCGTCAAAGACTCATCCCCTTTCTGATGCGCAGGGATTTTTATGATGGCTGCTTCCGCCGTGTGTGCCATGCCCCATACCCAAAGTTCTTTCAGGACCGACAAATGAGCCAGAGGTTTGTTTTGGCTGTCCACAAATCCTCATCTTTTCCATGTGTCCAGGTGCAGGGTGAGAGAACGAACTACATACGAACTGTCACTATATATAGTTTGTTTCCCTGGGGGCTGAAGAAGCAAGGCTTCCTTGACCGCCTCCAGTTCTGCCCGCTGTGCCGACATGTGACCTGGTAACTTGACAAGACTCTGGGTACCTGTGGTCTCATCCAGCACAGCAAAACCTGTGACATAGGTCCCATCCATGTAAAATCGAGAGCCATCAACAAAGATGACTCTGTCTTCTGG
The DNA here is from genome assembly GCF_905171765.1 of Bufo bufo. Classification (NCBI taxonomy): domain Eukaryota; kingdom Metazoa; phylum Chordata; class Amphibia; order Anura; family Bufonidae; genus Bufo; species Bufo bufo. The sequence continues at coordinate 199,564,462 of NC_053391.1, read as the reverse complement.
ATGTCTATCGGTCCTGAAAATTTGTGGCGCATTAATATGCGCTGGTTGGCCACAGTCATGTTCGGTTCCAGTTAGGTTCAGTAACTGGGACAGAACATACTTGGCTTTGTGGTTCACCTGCAGACTCCGGACACTGAGATCTATAATCCACCTCCCGAATCTCTGTTGGGAGACTCCAGGGAGTGTATCACAGAGCAGGAGGGCAATTGTGGAGTCTGCAAAGTGAGGGGCCTGAAGCCTACAATATGCTCGGTGGTTTTGACGGCATAGTGTATGGCTGCCAGTTGTTTGGCACACTCATCGAACCCTCGTTCAATGGGCGAAAGTAACCTGGAGAAGTATCCTAGCGGTCTAATGTCATACCCTATCTGCTGTAGGAGTACCGCTGAGATAGACTCCGTCCCTGCATGTGCCTGTATGGCTATTCTATATAGCACCCCTCAATCATTATTTTGTGGAAGCAGGTGTATCGCTGCCCTCAATCAGTATTTGGTGGAAGAAGGTATATAGCAATAGCACACCTCAATCAGTATTTTGTGGAAAAAGGTATATAGCACCCCTCAATCAGTAATTGGCGGAAATTGGTATATAGCACCCCTCAATAAGTATTTGGCGGAAACAGGTATATAGCACCCCTTAATCAGAATTTTGTGTAAGAAGGTATATGGCACCCCTCAATCAGTATTTGGCGGAAACAGGTATATAGCACTCCTAAATCAGTATTTGGCGGAAACAGGTATATGGCACCCCTCAATCAGTATTTGGCAGAAACAGGTATATGGCACCCCTCAATCAGTATTTGGCAGAAACAGGTATATGGCACACCTCAATCATTATTTTGTGGAAGCAGGTGTATCGCTGCCCTCAATCAGTATTTGGTGGAAGAAGGTATATAGCAATAGCACACCTCAATCAGTATTTTGTGGAAAAAGGTATATAGCACCCCTCAATCAGTAATTGGCGGAAACTGGTATATAGCACCCCTCAATAAGTATTTGGCGGAAACAGGTATATAGCACCCCTTAATCAGAATTTTGTGGAAGAAGGTATATGGCACCCCTCAATCAGTATTTGGCGGAAACAGGTATATAGCACTCCTAAATCAGTATTTGGCGGAAACAGGTATATGGCACCCCTCAATCAGTATTTGGCAGAAACAGGTATATGGCACCCCTCAATCAGTATTTGGCAGAAACAGGTATATGGCACACCTCAATCAGTATTTTGCGGAAGCAGGTGTATCGCAGACCTCAATCAGTATTTGGTGGAAGAAGGTACATAGCAATAGCAGCCCTTAATCAGTATTTTGTGGAAGAAGGTATATGACACCCCTCAATCAGTATTTGGCGGAAACAGGTATATAGCACCCCTCAATCAGCATTTGGCAGAAACAGGTATATGGCACCCCCAATCAGTATTTTGTGGAAGCAGGTGTATCACAGCCCTTAATCAGTATTTAACATAGTAACATAGTACATTTGTCCATCCAGTTCGGCCTGTTATCCTGAAAGTTGATCCAGAGGAAGGCAAAAAAAAAAAAACTGTGAGGTAGAAGCCAATTTTCCCCACTTTAGAGGAATAAAAAAATCCTTCCTGACTCCAATCAGGCAATCAGAATAACTCCCTGGATCTACGACCCCTCTCTAGTAGCTATAGCCTGTAATATTATTAAGCTCCAGAAATACATCCAGGCCCCTCTTGAATTCCTTTATTGTACTCACCATCACCACCTCCTCAGGCAGAGTTCCATAGTCTCACTGCTCTTACCGTAAAGACTCCTTTTCTATGTTTGTGTACAAACCTTCTTTCCTCCAGACGCAGAGGATGTCCCCTCATCACAGTCACAGTTCTGGGGATAAATAGATGATGGGATAGATCTCTGTACTGACCCCTGATATATTTATACATATTAATTAGATCTCCCCTCAGTCTTTTTTCTAAAGTGAATAACCCTAATTTTGATAAACTTTCAGGGTACTGTAGTTGCCCCATTCCAGTTATTACTCTAGTTGCCCTCCTCTGGACCCTCTCCAGCTCTGCTATGTCTGCCTTGTTTACAGGAGCCCAGAACTGTACACAGTACTCGATGTGTGGTCTGACTAGCGATTTGTAAAGTGGTAGGACTATGTTCTTATCACGGGCATCTATGCCCCTTCTGATGCAACCTATTTTCTTATTGGCCTTGGCAGCAGCTGCCTGACACTGGTTTTTGCAGCTTAGTTTGCTGTTTATTAAAATTCCTAGATCCTTTTCCATGTCAGTGTTACCTTTGGTGGAAGAAGGTATATAGCAATAGCACACCTCAGTCAGTATTTTGTGGAAGAAGGTATATAGCATCCCTCAATCAGTATTTGCCGGAAACTGGCATATAGCACCCCTCAATCAGTATTCGGCGGAAACAGTTATATAGCACCCCTCAATAAGTATTTGGCGAAAACAGGTTTATCGCACCCCTCAATCAGTATTTTGTGGAAGCAGGTGTATCGCTGTCCTCAATCAGTATTTGGTGGAAGAAGGTATATAGCACCCCTCAATCAGTATTTGGTGGAAACAGGTATATGGCACCCCTCAATCAGTATTTTGTGGAAGCAGGTGTATCGCAGCCCTCAATCAGTATTTGGTGGAAGAAGTTATATAGCAATAGCACCCCTCAATCAGTATTTTGTGGAAAAGGGTATAAGGCACCCCTCAATCAGTATTTGGCGGAAACAGGTATATAGCACCCCTCATTCAGTATTTGGCGGAAACTGGTATATAGCACCCCTCAATCAGTATTTGGCGGAAACAGGTATATAGCAGAATTTTGTGGAAGAAGGTATATCGCAGCCCTCAAGCAGTTTTTTTTGGGGCAACAGGTATATCACACCCGTTGCAATTAGTTACTCTAATAGCATTTGTCCCTCTATCTAGCTGCAGTATCACAGCAGAACCGCATACAACTGCTGCACAATACAAATACACTATAATATAATTTCTGTTAGAAAGTATATTATAAGTATATCACACCCCTCTATATCACACCTATAGATAGTACACCTATACTAGTCCTTAAAAGAACTTTTGTGTTCCTACTAGCTAGAGTTTGGTGTCCCTAACTGTCCCTGCTCCAAAATGCAACCTCTCCCTACACTGGCAAAACACATAAAATGGATGCCAGATCAGTTTCTGTTATAGGGTTGGGGGGGTGTCCATGGCTGTCCTGTCCCACCTGATGGATGTGTCATGGGCAAAGTTCAGCGCTATGCAAAAAAATGTGGTGCGTGCGAATATCGCCATATGTTTGCAATATGGTGCGGCGAATCTCGAATGCGTAAAGTTCACAGCGAAACGACCGCTGGGCGTTACCGCGAGGCCATCTCTAATCAGCATATATACTACATAGTGTGTCCAGGCACTTTTCTATCCAACATAAACCTGATCCCAACCTGTTAACCGTAATTCTTTTTGAGAGCAGATAATCCCAGCACTTGCTTTTTTCAATATGCTTTTATTCATCACAACATCAGTTGTTACTAGAGATGAGCAAATTTCATAAAAATTTGATTTGGCCGGTTTGCCGAATTTTTGGAAAAATTTATTTGCGGCGAATCGTGAAAAAAAACCTGCTATTTCCTGGCTGCAGAGAGTCTTTATAGTGGTGTAAAACACTGTGCCTTGCAGTAACACGCATAGGGAGTCTGCTGTGGTAGTAAAATAATACTCTGAGTCAGTATGACATGCAGATGACAGGCGTCGCTCTTAGAATCACTGCACACTTCACTTATTTGGGCAGTCACAGGGCCAAAACTGACCAAATAACTATGAACTCAGCCCTACAGGTCAATGTTTGCGTCAAGAAGAAGCGAAATCTTTTTACACCGTCGTCAACTGATTCCACATAGATGTCTACAGAACCTGTTTTATTAAATGCTTATACAAGTAGAGCCCACCGACAGAGTGGAGAGGGTGCCAGCAGTAAGTTTGTGTCGACATCACTGATTATGTTGCCCTTCCTCTGATCCGTCAGAACAATAACCCCCAAAAAACTGATCCTGTCTGTTGAGCATCCACCTTCACTCGGTCAGCATTTGGTCAGTAATCCATCAGTATTGCTAATGCCAAAACAAACAGGAGTGGATCCAAAACAGAGATGACCGAGTCAACCATTCAAGAACTGCTGGGTTGCTGGTCAAGACACGACCGATAGATGACACCGGGAGCTCAGGCCTCTCACTGCGACTCCTGCTGCCACGCCTCCTTACTCTGCTGTGACCTGTGCCTGCGCCAGAAACATTTAGTCCTCTGCCACTCCCCTGTGCAGGGCCTGGCACTTCTCTGTCTGATATACTGTTAGATCAAATCTAATATATAAAGCTGAGTGTATGTGTGTGTGTGTGTGTGTGTGTGTGTGTGTCCGCTAAAGGAATCCGTACCGTCACATTTACAATCACGAAATTTGGCACACAGGTACATCAGGTGTCCAGGAAGGTTTTAGACCAGGTCTCAGCTCTCTAGGACGTACCGTTCCTGAGATATTCCAAAAAAATGCATTAGCCAATAGAAGCTTGGTCACATTACCCTTATCAGCCAATAGAAGCTTGCAGGTCCTCCAGCCTCCACATACACAGTTTTATTCCAGGTTTCCATAACAACCCAGCCATTTTTCTTCACTGCTGTAGGAGAGCTTTAAAGGAAATGTCACAATGAAAATTGATATTGAAGTAAAGCCATGGCCTAATTTCTGATTATGTCCCGCTAAACCATGCCCCTGATCTGGTTAGGCCATGCCCACTCCCACTCCCACTCCTGAGCCGACGGGGATTAAAAAAAATGAAGGTAAAAATCAACTTCTGTCCGCTGCAGGGGTAGGAGGGAGGGTGACTTTCTCCCTGCAGCTTACACTCAGACATCACTGTGCTGCCTTCTTACAGTGAGCTGTTCAAAAGGACATGCCCCCAATCCAATTAGGCCACACACCCTCCCACCCCTCAGCCGACTGAGATTGAAAAAATGAAGTTAAAAATCAACTTCTAGGTCCAGTTAAGCCACACCCAGATCTGGTTAGGCCACACCTCCTCCCACTCCTGAGCCGACGGGGATTGAAAAAAATGAAGGTAAAAATCAACTTCTGTCAGCTGCAGGGGTAGGAGGGAGGGTAACTTTCTCCCTGCAGCTCACACTCAGACAGCACAGTGCTGCTGTATTAGAGTGAGCTGTTCAAAAGGACACACCCCAGATCTGGTTAGGCCATGCCCCCTCCCATTCCTCAGCCGACTGAGATTGAAAAAATTTAGTTAAAAATTAACTTCTAGGTCGCGCTAAGCCACGCCGTGATCTGGTTAGGCCACGCCCCCTCTACTGCTCAGCTGACAGGGATTGGAAAAATGAAGGTAAAAATCAACTTCTATCAGCTGCAGAGGTGGGAGGCAGGGTGACTTTCTCCCTGCAGCTCACACTCAGACAGTATAGTGCTGCTGCCTTAGGGTGAGCTGTTCAAAAGGACACGCCCCCGATCCAGTAAAGGCCATTGTTAAGGGGGCGGGCCCCTGTAGAGGTCACTGTCAAGGGGGTGGTATGCTGTGAAAGTCACTGTTAAAGGAGAAGGCTGCTGTAAAGGTCAAAGTTAAAGGGGTGGAGGGCTGTGGAGGTCATTGTTTTGGGGGCGGGGTGCTGTAGATGTCACTGTTATAGTTGATAGTGTTGATATCTTTTAAGGACACACACAAACATTAAATAAAATAGATTAAATATACCCGAACGAAGCCGGGTCCTTCAGCTAATAAATAAATAAAAAGGAAATTAAAACACCCCAAAAAGGGCTGTAATTTTCTCACTTCACCACACAACAGCAAATGCTTTTTTTTGTGCCACTAATACACGCAAAAAAGGGCTTTTGAACATGTAACTGCACAGCTGAAAGGCAAATATATTTTTCTTTTGCCACTAATACACGCCAAAAAGGGCTTCAGAACATGTAACTGCACAGCTGAACGGCAAATATATTATTCTTTTTTCCACTTATACACTCCACAAAAGGCTTTAGAACATATAACTGCACCGCTGAACGGCAAATATATTTTTCTTTTTTCCACCTATACACTCCACAAAAGACTTGCTATCTCACAAAAAGCGAAGTAGCGACAGCCGTTTCGCACTTCCGCGAAACGTCCATCGCTACTTGCCGTTTTGTGAGATAGCAAGTCCGCACTAGCCCGATTTTATCTGTATCCGTATTGAAAAATAAGGAAGATTTAATATCTGTCTTTTTATCTACAATCAAGTTATTTGGCGTTTATTGGGCTGAGAACCACGATCACTACATAGGGATATGGGAGGACACACTACCTGCTGGGTGTACGTTGGGCGGTGCCGCACTTGCTCATTTTCTCTATTTTATGACTCCACAAAAGGCATTAAAACATATAACTGCACTGCTGAATGGCAAATATATTTTTCTTCTGCCACTAATACACAACAAAAAGGGCTTTAGAACATATAACTGCACCGCTGAACGGCAAATAATAATTTTTTTTGTGCCACTAATACAGGGCTGTAGTTTTCGCACAACGGCTAATAAGCCCTTTTTTTCCCCACTAATACAAGCTAAAAAAGGCTTTAGAACATATAACTGCACCGCACAAGGGCAAATAAGACATAGAAATATTTCCTTGTAATAAACCCTGTTAATGCCTGTATCAAACAGCACTTGCACCCCAATAACAAGAACGGTTTACTTGAATTACAGAGCTGTATAATGGCAATTTGGATCCACAGTCAGTGCAGCTAGGTGTAATAGGATTGTTCCTATTACCCAGGCTGTAACCTCCCCTACTGAACACTGTTCTACATAAATGTTGTGGAATGATTTCTCCCTATCCTTTCCCTACACTTTGAATAATCTTTCACTGCACTTGTAAATAATTTTTTTAGCACAATTAAGTTTTTTCTAGCACTGCCCCTAGTGCCTGCTGACATCTCTCCCTGCACTAAGTACACTGGAAATGGCAGAATCCAAGATGGCAGAGGATATTTATAGGGCTGTGACCTCACAGGGCTGGCTGGCTGCTGATTGGCTGCATGCATGGCATTATGGGTGATCCCGCCTTCCCAGAGTTCCTTGCACCATGTCCTCACACGGGGAGCAGACATTTTAGGAAAAAATGCGATTCGTTACCATGAAGCGTGAGAAAATCCGGATTCCGTGCAAATCAAATTTTTCCTGAAATTCTGATCGAATTCCACTTCGTCAACTTCGATTCGCTCATCTCTAGTTGCTACATAGGATGCGTTTCAGCCCATCCAGAGCCTTTGTCAATATAATTCCTTTTGAATTGATCTCTCTGGGATATCCAGACTTGGTTCACTTGCTAAGAGGGAGAACTATTGGATAATTAAATTAGACACCCTACATCCAGGGGGCCTCAATGAATTTGTTGAAAAAGTCTCATCACCCTTTGCAAAAAAGGTACCATACTTTTTAATATTGTGGTGGTGTTTGTATAATTTAAATTTTTATTGTATTTCATTAAAGGGGTTGGCCACTATATAAGTACTTTCCACTATTTAATGGGAGGTATGGTAAAAAAGAGTTTCCTAATAAACTTTATTAAAAAAAATCCGAATGGTTTTATAATGAGCCCCGCCCCCCTCAGCCCCGCTTTGCGTGCAGCCAGTTTGTCCATGGCTGCACGCCGCATGGAGGAGCTTTAGAGAAAGCTCATCCATGGCTTTATTCTAACTGCACATGCGCTGCTTTTCCTAATAAGAGCAGCGCATGCCCAGTCTGCCCCTGCCACTGGCGCGCTCCCTACTCCGACTCTGTCTCTACAAGCAGCTTATTCCTGTCAAAGTTCGGAGCGGGAAGAAAAGTAAGAGGGCATCGGGGATCAGAACTATTTTTTACCCTACCTCCCACTATATAGTGGAAAGTATTTATATAATGGCCAACCCCTTTAAGTAGTGCCTTGTACTCCAGATAGGGACACTATTGATTCCATTTTGATTTATCACTAACTATCTCTCTATAATATTTCATGAATTTCTTATATTTATACTCCATATTTCGTTCTAACTAAATGTTGGTATTAGATCTGTATGATAATATCTATCCATACATATCATAATGTTTTACCATATGAACTATTTTATTTCACTTAAAATATGAGTGTCTTGAGCTTTTTTATGTAGATAAGGTTAAGGGGCGAAAACATTTCCCACTATCCGACATATCTACAGTCACGGTGGCTCAATGTTAAAATTGCTGCTTCTCACTGTTAGAGGCAAGGGTTTGAATCCAACTTTTAAATATTTTTTATTCTGACCCTTGACCTCATTTTGTGATGTAATTTCCTTTTCCTATTCTATATTGTATATAAATTCCCCATGCTTGTGGTAACTGTATCAAAGCTTGATGAAGTCACTGGTTCAGTGCCGAAACACGTTGTCACCAATAAAGCTTTCATCTTAAACCCTGGTGGAAAGATCCTGTTACAGTCTACTGGTGGCACGGCTCCAACTCCTTAATTCTCTTTCTCATTGGATCAGCTCCCTTATGCCTAACTTGTTAATACACTGTTAGTTTTTTACTTCCTAGATAAGTAATGCTGGAGCATCTTTTCCATGATTATGTATAGATGGTTTTAATTTTTTATATAACAAATTTTTTGTTAACAAAATGTTAAATGCTTCTTGCACTTTTTGAATGCAATTAAAAAGAATGAGAAGTAAGAGGTCAACATTAGCTACATCTGCCAAATACATTGATTTACACATTCTTGTAGGGCTGGGATAAGATGCATTTCCTGCCCCAGAAGATTAGCACCTTGTCTCTAAGGGTTATTTTCCTTCTTCTGTAATTGACAGTATCAAATTGTCTAAATTTTATCGGTGTACTTTCAATACCCCTCCGGCACAGCACATTTAGTATTGCATGCTATGAGGGTGTCAACCCCTTAATTATAAGAATGCAGTCTACTAGTTTCTAATAATGCGTAATATTAATATTTTTATTTCCTTTTGGCATGATACACTCAGCTGTTTAAGATATGGTTTTAGCTGACATAATGACACCCTTCCTGAGCGATAAACTTTATATGGAAGAATATTACTCTACATGGACCAGAAGTAGGAGTTATGGTTTATCAATATTTTTGGCTCTGACTATTACACTCTAAGCTTTACCATATAAGCACTGGTCTTTTTTTTTTTTTTAACATTAAGTGAGCTCAAATTGTCATCAGACATATGTTTGCAGCACAGGAGACATTGAAAATAAATCAAAAAGGACATAGGTATTTATGAGAGGAAAATAGTAGAAAACGTGATCTTGATTAAAGATTGTGACATATCCAAGTTTTTAGATTAAAAACAAAAATGCCTCATAGCTGAGGTATGTAATTCCAAGTGGATTACATTGTGATTCTTTAATATTTTGCTTTGTGGTGAAAAAATGTGCTAATTTTATATGTTATAATGAACATCCAGATTTTTTAACCCATTTAAGATGGAAGCACTAACATTGGCAAAAAACTGTATTAAAGAGTTTGCTTAAAAATTTATAAATACATACTTCATGGTTTAACTATAAAGTGAACTGAGAATTTACCATGTAAAGGATTCAATATACTAATACTTTTTGTGTACACAGCTCCTATGAGTTGCCATGCTTTCAGACTACAAACAAGCTTTGTAGTCATGTGGTATTTCTTTGTATCTGCTGTCTGTAGCAATGGAGTAGAATAACATATGGCTGGACAGTCAGGCTATACAGCCTTTGTTTGCAGTATTTAACCTTAGGGAAACAAAGGGCTAGACAAAATCTACAAAAATGGAAGATTTTTTATATATTTTTATCAAAACTATTTATTTTTTATTTTTATTGCAGCAAGTAAAATGTCTGTATAATTTTGCACATCTTTTTTCACACAAAATTAAGTTATTGGGTTTAAAGGGAAATAGTGTTGAGGGAATCGATATTAAAGAAGTGGACTTCGATCCGAATTTCAGGAAAAATGTGATTCGCCGTGAAGCCGAATTTCCTTGTACTTCATGGTAAATAATAAATTTTTCCTGAAATGACGGTAAAGAAAACCAAACATATTCACCTCATTCATTTGCTTGCAGAGAGGTACACTTCTGGTCCATGTCAGCACACTGGCCAGGCGCAGTGGCGTCATCAGTTTTCCCTTTTTAATAAATTAGCAAAAATTTCTAAAATAATCTTTTCACTTTCTCATTATGGGATATTGAGTGCAAACTGAGATAAAGTTATTTTGTTTTCATTTATTTAAGCACAAAGTCGCGGCATAACAAAATGTTAAAAAAAGTAAAAGGTAAGATGACCACATTCTCAATGCATTGTATAAATATCTTTATATTTCTAGGAGGAATAATAGGAGCATGTCACAATGGAAATGACTTCTTCTCTGTTATGTCATAAGGAATATTTACCAAAACAGACATGTAAGAAGAGCTCACAGGTCCTCTTTAAAGGAGTTGTTAGATTCTTTTTATATTGATCGCCCATCCTCACGATAGTTCATCAATATCTGATCAGAGGGGGTCTGACCTCTGGCACCCCTGTTAAAATGCTGTTTGAAGAGACTATGGTGCTCCTGTGAGCACTGCGACATCTTCCTAGGCCATTGACAGCACATTCATTGGTCACATGACCTAGCACCAGTGAATGGGGCTTAGCTGCAATACAAAGCACAACTGCTAAATAGTGTTGATCGAGCACCAAAGTGCTCGGGTACTCTGATGCACGAGTAGAACACTTTGCGATGCTCGGGTGCTCTACAGAGCACCCGAGCACAATGGAAGTCATTGGGAGAAACCGAGCATTAAACCAGGCACCCCCTGCTCTGAAGAGGTGAGGGTGCTGGGTCCCACTGAGGTCTATGCAGAAGATCGCTGTACAGTTAGTGAATCCCCCCTGTGTGAATCCACAGCTTAGGAGTCCCTGCTTTGACTCCATATATAGCTATGTCCATATATGTAGTAAGTGCTTGGGGACACCCAGTGTATTTAAATCTAATTTAGCCTCTATTTCTGAAAAGTTTCTGTTGGGATTTGAACTCACAATCGTCTACATTACAGGCAAGGACTTTAACCACTCATCTATAAAGCTGAATGATAAACTGTGGCAGATAAACCTCATAGTAGTTTGTCATGTAGTAAGTATTCCTATACAGCAGAAGTATCATTTCATATTTCAGTGCAGGTTAACATATAGCTGCATAGTGTAGTGGTTAAAGTTTTTGGCTCTAATGTAGAAGGTTGTGAGTTCAAATCCCTGCAGAAACGTTTCAGAAATAGAGGCTAAATAAAATTTATATATTGAATATTTTTTTTTGTAATTGTAAAAAATGTATGGCACAAAATAAATGTGTAATTACTAAAATTAAACATATATATATATATATATATATATATATATATATATATATATATATTGCAAAAAAGGGCAGCACTCCAGAAAGTAAAAAATGAAAAAATCTTTTTTTACCCATATGGGACAAGCCCATATGCCCATGCTTGTCCCATATGGGTAAATAAAGATTTTTTCATTTTTTACTTTCTGGAGTGCTGCCCTTTTTTGCAATTTTTATCTATTTGGATTGGCTTATATCCATACTGGGCCAGCTGCACCCGCTTTTATACCATTGACGGTGCTGCCACTGAACTTTTTGTTTTTATATATATATATATATATATATATTAGACATTAAGCCCGTTACAATAACGGGCGCTAGAACAGTAGTGCTGGCACTGTGATGGGGGATCTGTGGATGGCACTGTTATGGGGGGATCTGTGGATGGCACTGTGATGGGGGATCTGTGGATGGCACTGTGATGGGGGATCTGTGGATGGCACTCTTATGGGGGATCTGTGGATGGCACTGTTATGGGGGGATCTGTGGATGGCACTGTTATAGGGGATCTGTGGATGGCACTGTTATAGGGGATCTGTGGATGGCACTTATGGGGAGATCTGTGGATGGCACTGTGATGGGGGATCTGTGGATGGCACTGTGATGGGGGATCTGTGGATGACACTGTTATGGGGGATCTGTGGATGGCACTGTTATGGGGGGGATCTGTGGATGGCACTGTTATGGGGGGACCTGTGGATGGCACTGTTATGGGGGGACCTGTGGATGGCACTGTTATGGGGGGATCTGTGGATGACACTGTTATGGGGGGGATCTGTGGATGGCTCTGTTATGGGGGATCTGTGGATGGCACTGTTATGGGGGATCTGTGGATGGCACTGTTATGGGGGATCTGTGGATGGCACTGTTATGGGGGGGGATCTGTGGATGGCACTGTTATGGGGGATCTGTGGATGGCACTGTTATGGGGGATCTGTGGATGACACTGTTATGGGGGATCTGTGGATGGCACTGTTATGGGGGATCTGTGGATGGCACTGCTATGGGGGATCTGTGGATGGCACTCTTATGGGGGCGCTGTGGCTGACACTGTTATGGGACTGGTCTGTGGCTGACACTTATTGGGGTCTGTGGCTGACACTGTTATGGGGGTATATGTAGCTGACACTGTTATGGGGGTATCTGTGGATGACACTGTTATGGGGCTGGTCTGTGGCTGACACTTATTGGGGTCTGTGGGTGACACTTATTGGGGTCTGTGGCTGACACTGTTATGGGAGTATCTGTGGATGACACATAGCATCTTATGCTATGTGTCATCCACAGATCCCCCCATAACAGTGTCGCTGTTTAGTGTGAATGTAATGGCAGTGGGGCCCGGTGCAGTCACTGTATTGCACCGGCCCCGCTCAGAGTAGTAATACTTTGAATAACAGTAATAATAATAACGATCTTCACTTCTTCACTTACTACATGGTGAGGCAGGAGGCCGGGCGGGCAGCCAGGCACTGGCAGCGTAACTCACTACGTCATGCGCCTGCGCCGACTGCTTCATTCATGCAGTGGTCGGAGCAGGGGCATCACTTAGTGAGTTACGCTACCAGTGCCTGGCCGCCCGCCAGGCCTCCTGCCTCACCATGTAGTAAGTGAGCGGGGCAGGTGCAATACAGTGACTGCCCCCCGCTGCCATTACAATAGGATGTTGCACATGTAGTGTCCGTGGAGTGTGTGCCGATGGAGCGGCGTCTGGCCGCACTGCGCGTGTGGGGAAGCGGGCGCATGCGCAGTGCAGCATAATGAGTAAGATAGCCAGCGCTGTCCCGTGTGCTCCGGGCAGAGTATAACTCTGAAAGCAGCTGTGCTTGTCTCCCGGCGTCCTCCTCCCTGAGCGCTGCTGTCCCGCCGCTGTGCCCCCGAGCCCGGCTCTGCGACCTGGATTGGCCTGTGAGTGTGTGTGTCCGTCCGCTGCGCATGCGCACTTCTATAATCGGCACACACGCATGCACGGACACCAGCCCTGAGCACGTACACAGGGCTTTTATTAGTATAGATAATATTTTCTCTTACTGTAATACTGACTTATATGTAGCTGTAATATGCGTCACTGGCACTGACTTTTGGCTGAGACTGCAGGCACTGTTACTGGTGGCTGATACGGCTGGCACTGACTGGTGGTGCTGAGAGCACTGGCACTGTGACTGGTGGCTGATACTGCTGGCACTGACTGCTGGCACTGAGACTGTGGGCACTGTGACTGGTGCCTGAGATGGCTGGCACAGACTGGTGGTGCTGAGACTGCAGCTGATGGCTGAAACAGCTGGCACTTACTGGTGGCTGAGACGACTGGCAGTACCACGTGGTGCTGAGACTGCTGTCACTGAGACTGGTGGCTGATACGGCTGGCATTGACTGGTGGTGCTGAGACGACTGGCACTGTGACTGGTGGCCTGGTGGCTGATGGAGCTGGCACTTAACTGGTGGTGCTGAAACCACTGTCACTGTGACTGGTGGCTAATACGCTTGGCACTGACTGGTGGTGCTGAGACTGCTGTCACTGTGACTGGTGGCTGATACCGCTGGCACTGACTGGTGGCGCTGAGACCACTGGCACTGTGACTGGTGGCTGATACAGCTGGCACTTACTGCTAGGACTGACTGGTGGTGCTGAGACTGTGGGCACTGTGACTGGTGCCTGAGATGGCTGGCACGAACTGCTTGCACTGACTGGTGGTGCTGAGATTGCAGCTGGTGGCTGAAACAGCTGGCACGTTTTGGTGTCCGCCTGGCGATGCGGAGCCGAACGGATCCGTCCTGACTTACAATGTAAGTCAATGAGGACGGATCCGTTTACATTGACACAATATTGGTGCAATTGTAAACTGATCCGTCCCCCATTGACTTTAAATGTAAAAGACAGGAGTCCCTATTTTAGGCTACTTTCACACCTGCGCTAGGTGCGGATCCGTCTGGTATCTGCACAGACAGATCCGCACCTATAAATGCAAATGATGGTATCCGTTCAGTGCGGATCCGTCTGCATAACAGCTTTTTCACAGTATATTCTAACACAGAGGCGTTCCCATGGAGACGCTTCAAGTTATAATATACTAAGAACTGTGTACATAACTGCCCCCTGCTGCCTGGGGGGCTGTGATCCGCACAATTAACCCCCCTCCCTCCCCAATATTAAAAGCATTGGTGGCCAGTGCGGCCCCCCCTCCCTCCCTCCCTAGTATAAAAAGCATTGGTGGCCAGTGCGGCCCCCCCCTCCCCAGTATAAAAAGCAATATGTGGCCAGTGCGGCCCCCCTCCCTCCCTCCCCCGTATTAAAAGCAATATGTGGCCAGTGCGGCCCGCTCCCTCCCTCCCCAGTATAAAAAGCATTGGTGGCCAGTGCGGGCCCCCCCTCCCTCCCTCCCCAGTATAAAAAGCAATATGTGGCTAGTGCGGCCTCCCTCCCCAGTATAAAAAGCATTGGTGGCCAGTGCGACCCCCCCTCCCTCCCTCCCCAGTATTAAATTCATTGGTGGCCAGTGCGGCCCCCCCTCCCTCCCCAGTATTAAATTCATTGGTGGCCAGTGAGGCCCCCCTCCCTCCCCAGTATTATATTCATTGGTGGCCAGTGCGGCCTCCCCTCTCCCCCCCCTAATTAAAATCACCCCCCCATCATTGGTGGCAGCGGAGAGTTCCGATCGGAGTCCAGTTTAATCGCTGGGGCTGCGATCGGTTACCATGGCAGCCAAGACGCTACTGCAGTCCTGGCTGCCATGGTTACTTAGCAATTTTAGAAGCATTATACTTACCTCCGCTGTCTGTGGCCGGCCGGGCGCTCCTCCTACTGGTAAGTGAAAGGTCTGTGCGGCGCATTGCTTATAGCACAGACCTTTCACTTACCAGTAGGAGGAGCGCCCGGCCGGTCACAGACAGCGGAGGTAAGTATAATGCTTCTAACTTTGCTAAGTAACCATGGCTTCCATGGTAAGTAGCGTCCTGGCTTCCATGGTAACCGATCGGAGCCCCAGCAATTAAACTGGGACTCCGATCGGAACTCTCCGCTGCCACCAATGATGGGGGGGTGATTTTAATTAGGGGGGGGGGAGAGGGGAGGCCGCACTGGCCACCAATGAATATAATACTGGGGAGGGAGGGGGGCCGCACTGGCCACCAATGAATTTAATACTGGGGAGGGAGGGAGAGGGGCCGCACTGGCCACCAATGAATTTAATACTGGGGAGGGAGGGGGGCCGCACTGGTCACCAATGAATTTAAAACTGGGGAGGGAGGGGGGTCTTTCCCCTGCTGCCTGGCAGCACCTGATCTCTTACAGGGGGCTATGATACGCACAATTAACCCCTCAGGTGCGGCATCCTGTAAGAGATCGGGTGCTGCCAGGCAGCAGGGGGCCGTTATGTCCACAGTTTTTAGTATATTCTAACTTGAAGCGTCCCCATCACCATGGGAACGCCTCTGTGTTAGAATATACTGTCGGATCTGAGTTTTCACGATCTAACTCAAATCCGATGGTATATTCTAACATAGAGGCGTTCCCATGGTGATGGGGACGCTTCAAGTTAACCACTTCCCATCTGGGCCCTTTGCCCCCTTCCTGACCAGGCCAAATTTTGCAAAACTGACATATCTCACTTTATGTGGTAATAACTTTGGAACACCTTTATTTATCCAAGTCATCCAGAGATTGTTTTCTCGTGACACATTGTACTTCATGATAGTCATAAATTTGAGTCAAAATATTTCACCTTTATTTATGAAAAAATCACAAATTTACCCAAAAATTTGAAAAATTCGCAATTTTCTAAATTTCAATTTCTCTGCTTTTAAAACAGAAAGTGATACCTCATAAAATATTTATTATTTAACATTCCCCATATGTCTACTTTATGTTGGCATCATTTTGGAAATGTCATTTTATTTTTTTAGGACGTTAGAAGGCTTAGAAGTTTAGAAGCAATTCTTCAAATTTTTAAGAAAATTGCCAAAACCCACTTTATAAGGACCAGTTCAGGTCTGAAGTCACTTTGTGGGGCCTACATAGTGGATACCCCCATAAATGACCCCATTGTAGAAACTACACCCCTCAAGATATTCAAAACCAATTTTACAAACTTTGTTAACCCTTTAGGCGTTCCACAAGAATTAAAGGAAAATGGAGATCAAATTTTTAAATTTCACTTTTTTGGCAGATTTTCCATTTTAATCAATTTTTTTCTTTAACACATCGATGGTTAACAGCCAAACAAAACTCAATATTTATTACCCAGATTCTGCGGTTTACATAAACACCCCACATGTGGTCGTAAACTGCTGTATGGGCACACGGCAGGGCACAGAAGAAAAGGAACTCCACATGGTTTTTAGATGCCATGTCCCATTTGAAGCCCCCTGATGCACCCTTACAGTAGAAACTCCCAAGAAGTGACCCCATTTTGGAAACTAGGGGATAAGGTGCCAGTTTTATTAGTACTATTTTTGGGTACATATGATTTTTTGATCATTCATTATAACACTTTATGGGGCAAGGTGACCAAAAAATTGGTTGTTTTAGCACAGTTTCTATTTATTTATTTTTACAGCGTTCACCTGAGGGGTTCAGTCAAGTGACATTTTTATAGAGCAGATTGTTATGGACGTGGCGATACCTAATATGTATACTTTTTCTCATTTATTAAAGTTTTACACAATAATAGCATTTTTGAAACCAAAAAATTATGTTTTAATGTGTCCATGTTCTGAGAGCTATAGTTTTTTTTATTTTTTGAGAGATTTTCTTATGTAGGGGCTCATTTTTTGCGGGATGAGGTGACGGTTTTATTGGTACTATTTTGTGGGACATACGCGTTTTTGATCACTTGGTGTTGCACCTTTTGTGATGCAAGGTGACAAAAATTGCTTGTTTTGACACAGTTTTTTTTTTGTTTTTTTTACGGTGTTCACCCGAGGGGTTAGGTCATGTGATATTTTTATAGAGCTAGTTTTTACGGACGCGGCAATACCTAATATGTATACTTTTTTTTATTTGTTTCACTTTAACACAATAATAGCATTTTTGAAACCAAAAAAATGATGTTTTAGTGTCTCCATGTTCTAAGAGCTATAGTTTTTTTATTTTTCGAGAGATTTTCTTATGTAGGGGCTCATTTTTTGCGGGATGAGGTGACGGTTTTATTGGTACTATTTTGTGGGACATACGCGTTTTTGATCACTTGGTGTTGCACCTTTTGTGATGCAAGGTGACAAAAATTGCTTGTTTTGACACAGTTTTTTTTATTATTTTTTTACGGTGTTCACCCGAGGGGTTAGGTCATGTGATATTTTTATAGAGCTGGTTTTTACGGACGCGGAAATACTAAATATGTCTATTTTATTTTATTTTTTCTATTTTTAATTTTTTTTTTTTATTCCTTACTTGGGATTTTTATTTTTTTTACATGTGAAACTTTTTTTTATTTTATTTTTTCAACCCTTTATTTTATTTTTATTTTATTTTACACTTTTCGTCCCCCATAAGGTCATACAAGACCTCTGGGGGACATTTACTTCACTTTTTATTTTTTTTTACACTGTTGATTTCTCCTGTAACTGGGGCTGACATAGTAGCCCCAGTTACAGGACAAATGCACCCCTATAGAGGCTGTACAGCAGCAATCCTGCGCTGTACAGCCTCACAGCAGGGCTGATCGAGGTCTCTGAGAGACCTCACACAGCCCCTGCACACTCCGGTCACGGCGGTCACATGACCGCCGGGCCGGAACAGGAAGCGCACAGCGCTTCCTTCTCTGCAGACACAGCGCTCGGTGAGCGCTGTGTCTGCAGCGATCGTGAAGGCAGGGACACCTGGGCACTGTCCCTGCCTTGTCTTAGGGTTGCCCTGCTGTCACTGACAGCGGGCAACCCGATCAGCAGCTGCACGATTAGCGTGCAGCTGCTATTTCTGACAGGACGTTTTAAAACGTGCTGTCAGAAATAGACGTCCACCCATAGGACGTTTATATCCTATGGGCGGACGTGAGGCGGTTAAAATATACAGTGGGATGCGAAAGTTTGGGCAACCTTGTTAATCGTCATGATTTTCCTGTATAAATCGTTGGTTGTTATGATAAAAAAATGTCAGTTAAATATATTATATAGGAGACACACACAGTGATATTTGAGCAGTGAAATGAAGTTTATTAGATTTACAGAAAGTGTGCTATAATTGTTTAAACAAAATTAGGCAGGTGCATAGATTTGGGCACTGTTGTCATTTTATTGATTCCAAAACCTTTAGAACTAATTTTTGGAACTCAAATTGGCTTGGTAAGCTCAGTGACCCCTGACCTACATACACAGGTGAATCCAATTATGAGAAAGAGTATTTAAGGGGGTCAATTGTAAGTTTCCCTCCTCTTTTAATTTTCTCTGAAGAGTAGCAACATGGGGGTCTCAAAACAACTCTCAAATGACCTGAAGACAAAGGTTGTTCACCATCATGGTTTAGGGGAAGGATACAAAAAGCTGTCTCAGAGATTTCAGCTGTCTGTTTCCACAGTTAGGAACATATTGAGGAAATGGAAGACCACAGGCTCAGTTCAAGTTAAGGCTCGAAGTGGCAGACCAAGAAATATCTCGGATAGACAGAAGCGACGAATGGTGAGAACAGTCAGAGTCAACCCACAGACCAGCACCAAAGACCTACAACATCATCTTGCTGCAGATGGAGTCACTGTGCATCGTTCAATCATTCGGCGCACTTTACACAAGGAGATGCTGTATGCGAGAGTGATGCAGAGGAAGCCTTTTCTCCGCCCACAGCACAAAAAGTGCCACTTGAGGTGGGCTAAAACACATTTGGACAAGCCAGCTTCATTGTGGAATAAGGTGCCGTGGACTGATGAAACTAAAATTGAGTTATTTGGCCATAACAAGGGGCGTTATGCATGGAGGAAAAAGAACACAGCATTCCAAGAAAAACACCTGCTACCTACAGTAAAATATGGTGGTGGTTCCATCATGCTGTGGGGCTGTGTGGCCAGTGCAGGGACTGGGAATCTTGTCAAAGTTGAGGGACGCATGGATTCCACTCAGTATCAGCAGATTCTGGAGACCAATGTCCAGGAATCAGTGACAAAGCTGAAGTTGCGCCGGGGCTGGATCTTTCAACAAGACAACGACCCTAAACACTGCTCAAAATCCACTAAGGCATTTATGCAGAGGAACAAGTACAACGTTCTGGAATGGCCATCTCAGTCCCCAGACCTGAATATAATTGAAAATCTGTAGTGTGACTTAAAGAGAGCTGTCCATGCTCAGAAGCCATCAAACCTGAATGAACTAAAGATGTTTTGTAAAGAGGAATGGTCCAAAATACCTTCAACCAGAATCCAGACTCTCATTGGAACCTACAGGAAGCGTTTAGAGGCTGTAATTTCTGCAAAAGGGGGATCTACTAAATATTGATTTCATTTCTTTTTTGTGGTGCCCAAATTTATGCACCTGCCTAATTTGGTTTAAACAATTATAGCACACTTTCTGTAAATCCAATAAACTTCATTTCATTCTCAAATATCACTGTGTGTGTCTCCTATATGATATATTTAACTGACATTTTTTATCGTAACAACCAACGATTTATACAGGAAAATCATGACGATTAACAAGGTTGCCCAAACTTTCGCATCCCACTGTACCATCGGATTGGATAAAAACTTCGATCCGATGGTATATAATTGGCTCACACTCACCCTGCTGTGTGTGTGGAGTGTGTGCTGATTGGTTTTTGCGCTTCGCATGCGCACTTCACTAATCGGCACACACGCACGGACAACAGCCCTGAGCACGTACACAGGGCTTTTATTAGTATAGATCAATATATATATATATATATATATATATATAAAATCATACTTCTGATATACAGTCAGGTCCATAAATATTGGGACATTGACACAATTGTAACATTTTTGGCTCTATACACCACCACAATGGATTTGAAATGAAACGAACAAGATGTGCTTTAACTGCAGACTGTCAGCTTTAATTTGAGAGTATTTACATCCAAATCAGGTGAACGGTGTAGGAATTACAACAGTTTGCATATATGCCTCCAACTTGTTAAGGGACCAAAAGTAATGGGACAATCGGCTTCTTAGCTGTTCCATGGCCAGGTGTGTTATTCCCTCATTATCCCAATTACAATGAGCAGAAAAAAGGTCCAGAGTTAATTTCCAGTGTGCTATTTGTATTTGGAATCTGTTGCTGTCAACTCTCAAGATGAGATCCAAAGAGCTGTCACTATCAGTGAAGCAAGCCATCATTAGGCTTAAAAAACAAAACAAACCCATCAGAGAGATAGTAAAAACATTAGGCGTGGCCAAAACAACTGTTAGGAACATTCTTAGGCCTAGTTCACACGAACGTATGGCTTTTATAGTTTTTTGCGGTCCGTTTTTCACGGATCCGTTGTTCCGTTTTTGAGTTCCGTTGTGTTTCCGTTTCCTTTCCGTTTTTACGTTCCGTTTTTCCGTATGGCATATACAGTATACAGTAATTACATAGAAAAAATTGGGCTGGCCATAACATTTTCAATAGATGGTTCAGAAAAAACGGAACGGATACGGAAGACATACGGATGCATTTCCGTATGTGTTCCGTTTTTTTTGCGGACCCATTGACTTTAATGGAGCCACGGATCGTGATTTACGGCCAAATATAGGACATGTTCTATCTTTCAACGGAACGGAAAAACGGAAATACGGACAACGGAATGCATACGGAACACATTCCGTTTTTTTTGCGGAACCATTGAAATGAATGGTTCCGTATACGGACCGTATACGGAACACAAAAAAACGGCCCGTACACCCGCAAAAAAAACGTTCTATATCCACCCTCCCATCACTACAGAACATACAGGGTAATACAGCGCCCCATACCTCTCACATTCAGTGACGTCTCTTTGATGTACAGTCAGGTCCATAAATATTGGGACATCGATACAATTCTAAGATTTTTGGCTCTATACACCACCACAATGGATTTGAAATGAAACGAACAAGATGAGCTTTAACTGCAGACTGTCAGCTTTAATTTGAGGGTATTTACATCCAAATCAGGTGAACGGTGTAGGAATTACAGAGTTCCGGAGTTCATTTCAAGTGTGCTATTTGCATTTGGAATCTGTTGCTGTCAACTCTCAAGATGAGATCCAAAGAGCTGTCACTATCAATGAAGCATGCCCTCATTAGGCTAAAAAAACATGAGAACGATAGCAAAATTATAAGGCGTGGCCAAAACAATTGTTTGGAACATTCTTTAAAAAAAAAGGAATGCACCGGTGAGCTCAGCAACACCAAAAGAACCGGAAGACCACGGACAACAACTGTGGTGGATGACTGAAGAATTCTTTCCCTGGTGAAGAAAACACCCTTCACAACAGTTGGCCAGATGAAGAACACTGCCCAGGAAGTAGATGTATGTGTGTCAAAGTCAACAATCAAGAGAATACTTCATCAGAGTGAATACAGAGGATTCACCACAAGATGTAAACCATTGGTGAGCCTCAAAAACAAGAAGGCCGGATTAGAGTTTGCCAAACAAGATGAACTTGTACCAGAGTGATGGGAAGAGAAGAGTATGGAGAAGGAATGGAACTGCTCATGATCCTAAGCATACCACCTCATCAGTAAAGCATGGTGGTGGTAGTGTCATGGCGTGGGCATGTTTGGCTGCCAATGGAACTGGTTCTCTTGGATTTTTTGATGATGTGACTGCTGACAAAAGCAGCAGGATGAATTCTGAAGTGTTTCGGGCAATATTATCTGCTCATATTCAGCCAAATGCTTCAGAACTCATTGGACGGCACTTCACAGTGCAGATGGACAATGACCCAAAGCATACTGCAAAAGTAACCAAAGAGTTTTTTAAGGGAAAGAAGTGGAATGTTATGCAATTGCCAAGTCAATCACCTGACCTGAATATGATTGAGCATGCATTTCACTTGCTGAAGACAAAACTGAAGGGAAAATGCCCCAAGAACAAGCAGGAACTGAAGATAGTTGCAGTAGAGGCCTGGCAGAGCATCACCAGGGATGAAACCCAGCATCTAGTGATGTCTATGCGTTCCAGACTTCAGGATTTGCAACCAAGTATTAAAAAGTGAAAGTTTGATTTATGATTATTATAAAAAAAAATGGGAAAAGTTGTCTTTTGCCAAGATATTTCTCTCACCCAGCATGGGTATATGTAAAATGACACCCCAAAACACATTCCCCAACTTCTCCTGAGTACGGAGATATCACATGTGTGACACTTTTTTGCAGCCTATGTGGGCAAAGGGGCCCATATTCCAAAGAGCACCTTTCGGATTTCACTGGTCATTTTTTACACATTTTGATTTCAAACTTCTTACCACACATTTGGGCCCCTAGAATGCCAGGGCAGTATAACTACCCCACAAATGACCCCATTTTGGAAAGAAGACACCCCCAGGTATTTCGTGATGGGCATAGTGAGTTCATGGAAGTTTTTATTTTTTGTCACAAGTTAGTGGAATATGAGACTTTGTAAGGGAAAAAAAAATAAAAAAAATCATCATTTTCCGCTAACTTGTGACAAAAAATATAAAATTCTAGGAACTCGCCATGCCCCTCACGGAATACCTTGGGGTGTCTTCTTTCCATAATGGGGTCACTTGTGGGGTAGTTATACTGCCATGGCATTTTCCAGGGGCCCTAATGTGTGGTAAGTAGGTAAATGACCTGTGAAATCCTAAAGGTGCTCTTTGGAATGTGGGCCCCTTTGCCCACCTAGGCTGCAAAAAAGTGTCACACATGTGGTATCGACGTATTCAGGAGAAGTTGGGCAATGTGTTTTGGGGTGTCTTTTTACATATACTCATGCTGGGTGAGAGAAATATCTCGGCAAAAGACAACTTTTCCCATTTTTTTATACAAAGTTGGCATTTATCTCACCCAGCATGGGTATATGTAAAATGACACCCCAAAACACATTGTCCAACTTCTCCTGAGTACGGCGATACCAGATGTGTGACACTTTTTTGCAGCCTAGATGCGCAAAGGGGCCCACATTCCTTTTATGAGGGCATTTTTAGACATTTGGATCCCAGACTTCTTCTCACGCTTTAGGGCCCCTAAAATGCCAGGGCAGTATAAATACCGCACATGTGACATTTTGGAAAGAAGACTCGAATTTTTTTTTTTTTGGCACAAGTTAGCGGAAATTGATTTTATTTATTTTTTTCTCACAAAGTCTCCCTTTCCGCTAACTTGGGACAAAAATTTCAATCTTTTATGGACTCAATATGCCCCTCACGGAATACCTGGGGGTGTCTTCTTTCCGAAATGGGGTCACATGTGGGGTATTTATACTGCCATGGCATTCTAGGGGCCCTTAAGCGTGAGAAGAAGTCTGGAATATAAATGTCTAAAAAATTTTACGCATTTGGATTCCGTGAGGGGTATGGTGAGTTCATGTGAGATTTAATTTTTTGACACAAGTTAGTGGAATATGAGACTTTGTAAGAAAAAAATAATAATTTCCGCTAACTTGGGCCAAAAAAATGTCTGAATGGACAGAGGGGTGAAAATGTAAGGACAGAGGGGTGATCAATGACAGGGGGGTGATCAATGACAGGGGGGTGATCAATGACAGGGGGGTGATCAATGACAGGGGGGTGATCAGGGAGTCTATATGGGGTGATCACCCCCCTGTCATTGATCACCCCCCCTATAAGGCTCCATTCAGATGTCCGTATGTGTTTTGCGGATCCGATCCATGTATCCGTGGATCCGTAAAAATCATACGGACATCTGAATGCAGCCTGACAGGGGGGGTGATCAATGACAGGGGGGGTGATCAATGACGGGGGGGTGATCAGGGAGTCTATATGGGGTGATCACCCCCCCCTGGAAGGCTCCAGGGAGACGCCTGTATGTGTTTTGCGGATCCGATCCATCTATCAGTGGATCCGTAAAAATCATGCGGACGTCTGAATGGAGCTTTACAGGGGGGTGATCAATGACAGGGGGGTAATCAATGACAGGGGGGTGATCAGGGAGTCTATATGGGGTGATCACCACAGTCATTGATCACGCCCCTGTAAGGCTCCATTCAGACGTCCGTATGCGTTTTGCGGATCCGATCCATCTATCAGTGGATCCGTAAAAATCATGCGGACATCTGAATGGAGCTTTACAGGGGGGTGATCAATGACAGGGGGGTAATCAATGACAGGGGGGTGATCAGGGAGTCTATATGGGGTGATCACCACAGTAATTGATCACGCCCCTGTAAGGCTCCATTCAGACGTCCGTATGCGTTTTGTGGATCCGATCCATCTATCAGTGGATCCGTAAAATTCATGCGGACGTCTGAACGGAGCTTTACAGGGGGGTGATCAATGACAGGGGGGTAATCAATGACAGGGGGGTGATCAGGGAGTCTATATGGGGTGATCACCACAGTCATTGATCACGCCCCTGTAAGGCTCCATTTA
This sequence comes from Bufo bufo, assembly GCF_905171765.1. Lineage (NCBI taxonomy): Eukaryota > Metazoa > Chordata > Amphibia > Anura > Bufonidae > Bufo > Bufo bufo. The sequence goes on along the minus strand of NC_053391.1, from coordinate 199,539,580 downwards.
GACGTCCATATGCGTTTTGCGGATCCGATCCATCTATCAGTGGATCCGTAAAAATCATGCGGACGTCTGAACGGAGCTTTACAGGGGGGTGATCAATGACAGGGGGGTAATCAATGACAGGGGGGTGATCAGGGAGTCTATATGGGGTGATCACCACAGTCATTGATCACGCCCCTGTAAGGCTCCATTCAGACGTCCGTATGCGTTTTGCGGATCCGATCCATCTATCAGTGGATCCGTAAAAATCATGCGGACATCTGAATGGAGCTTTACAGGGGGGTGATCAATGACAGGGGGGTAATCAATGACAGGGGGGTGATCAGGGAGTCTATATGGGGTGATCAGGGAGTCTATATGGGGTGATCAGGGGTGATCAAGGGTGAATAAGGGGTTAATAAGTGACAGGGGAGGGGGGGGTGTAGTGTAGTGGTGCTTGGTGCAACATATTACTGAGCTACCTGTGTCCTCTGGTGGTCGATCCAAACAAAGGGGACCACCAGAGGACCAGGTAGCAGGTATATTAGACGCTGTTATCAAAACAGCGTCTAATATACCTGTTAGGGGTTAAAAAAAACACATCTCCAGCCTGCCAGCGAACGATCGCCGCTGGCAGGCTGGAGATCCACTCTCTTACCTTCCGTTCCTGTGAGCGCGCCTGTGTGCGCGCGTTCACAGGAAATCTCGGCTCACGCGAGATGACGCCAATCGGCGTTAGCGTAGACTGGGGGAGCCGCCGCGATGACGCCTTTCGGCGTTACAGTTGCGGCAAGTGGTTAAATGGCTTGTCTGCTCCTCTGCTGGTCCTTTTCGTCGGTTGGTTCCAGCAGAGGAGCAGACATCACAGTGAGTAGCCACAAAACACCACACTTAGCCCCAGATCACCCCCTATCACCCGAATTAACCCCTTGATCACCCCTTGATCGCCCCTGTCAATCATCTAGTGAAAGGAAAAAAGTGATCAGTGTAAACTGTCACTTTTTTTTTTCACTGGTATTGACTAATAGGTTTTAGGATAGTTTAGGCCCCTTGGTTAGGTAGTTCAGCATCAGTTAGCGCCCAGCCCAACGCACCGCAGTCACTGATTCGCTGATTAGCGTATCGCTAATCAGCATTTGTACTTTTATAGTATCTGTAAGTGATCAAAACTGATCACAGTCAGATCTATAATTGTATTAGTGTCACCTTAGCTCGCCCTCCACCCAAAACGCAGTGTTTGCCCGATCAGGCCTGATCGGTCGCCCACACGTGCGTGCACCCACACCCGCCCCGCCGCAGTGACAAAAAATATATATTTTTTTGATCACTGCACAATCACTTTCCAAGCGCTGCGGCGATAAAAAAATTAGTTTTGATATTTTTTATCAATCGCAGCGGCCTCCGGTACTTTGCTAGCCCCCCCTTTGTAAGACAGGCTTGCTTTTTTTCTTGGGTAGTCTCAGGGAATACCCCTAAATTTAGTAGTCCAAATGTCAAACAGGGGGTATTCTTCTGAAGAGGCCTACAGTATTCTGACCCAGTCGGATGAGGAATGGGAACCCTCATCTGACGAATCTGGCGGGTCAGAATATGAACCTGTAAAAAGCAGTGGCAGTCTGACCCAAAGTTCGGACGAGGAGGTTGAGGTCCCTGATAGAACCAGGCGTACCCGGCCCCGTGTCGCTAGACCACAGGTTGCGCAGGATCCGCTAGACCACAGAATAAGGCCTCATGCACACGACCGTTGTGTGCATCCGCGGCCGTTGTTCTGTTTTCCGTTTTTTTTTCGCGGACCCATTGACTTTCAATGGGTCCGTGGAAAAATCGGAAAATGCTCCGTTTTGCAGCCGCATCCGTGATCCGTGTTTCCTGTCTGTCAAAAAAATATCACCTGTCCTATTTTTTTGACGGACAACGGTTCACGGACCTATTCAAGTCAATGGGTCCGTGAAAAAACACGGATGCACACAAGATTGCATCCTTGTCCGTAGGCTACTTTCACACAGACGGATCCGCTGATCCGTCTGCATAAAAGCATTTTAGATCTTATTTTTCACTTCGTGAAAACTCAGATCCGACAGTATATTCTAACACAGAGGCGCTCCCATGATGATGGGGACGCTTCAGGTTAGAATATACTAAAAGAACTGTGTACATGACTGCCCCCTGCTGCCTGGCAGGTGCTTCCCCCCCCCTCCCTCCCCCCCCTGTATTTAACACATTGGTGGCCAGTGCAGCCGGCCCCCCCTCCCTCCCTCCCTTGTATTTAACACATTGGTGGCCAGTGCGGCCGGCCCCCCCTCCCTCCCCCCCTAATTAAAATGACCGACCCCCCATCATTGGTGGCAGCGGAGAGTTCCGATCGGAGTCCCAGTTTAATCGCTGGGGCTCCGATCGGTTACCATGGCAGCCAAGACGCTACTGCAGTCCTGGCTGCCATGGTTACTTAGCAATTTTAGAAGCATTATACTTACCTGCGATGTCTGTGACCGGCCAGGCGCTCCTCCTACTGGTAAGTGAAAGGTCTGTGCGGCGCATTCCTTATAGCACAGACCTTTCACTTACCAGTAGGAGGAGCGCCCGGCCGGTCACAGACATCGCAGGTAAGTATAATGCTTCTAAAATTGCTAAGTAACCATGGCAGCCAGGACTGCAGTAGCGTCCTGGTTGCCATGGTTACCGATCGGAGTCCCAGCGATTAAACTGGGACTCCGATCGGAACTCTCCGCTGCCACCAATGATGGGGGGTCGGTCTTTTTAATTAGGGGGGGGAGGGAGGGGGGGCCGGCCGCACTGGCCACCAATGTGTTAAATACAAGGGAGGGAGGGGGGGCCGGCCGCACTGGCCACCAATGTGTTAAATACAAGGGAGGGAGGGGGGCGGCCGCACTGGCCACCAATGTGTTAAATACAAGGGAGGGAGGGGGGGCCGGCCGCACTGGCCACCAATGTGTTAAATACAAGGGAGGGAGGGGGGAGTCTGCCCCCTGCTGCCTGGTAGCACCTGCCAGGCAGCAGGAGGCAGTCATGTACACAGTTCTTTTAGTATATTCTAACCTGAAGCGTCCCCATCACCATGGGAATGCCTCTGTGTTAGAATATACTGTCGGATCTGAGTTTGACGATCTAACTCAAATCCGATGGTATATTCTAACATAGAGGCGTTCCCATGGTGATGGGGACGCTTCAAGTTAAAATATACCATCGGATTGGAGAAAACTCCGATCCGATGGTATAATAGGGACTCCTGACTTTACATTGAAAGTCAATGGGGACGGATCCGTTTGCAATTGCACCATATTGTGTCAACGTCAAACGGATCCGTCCCCATTGACTTGCATTGTAAGTCAGGACGGATCCGTTTGGCTCCGCACGGCCAGGCGGACACCAAAACAAAAAATTTTCATGTCCGTGGATCCTCCAAAAATCAAGGAAGACCCATGGACGAAAAAACGGTCACGGATGACGGAACAACGGAAATCCGTTTTGCAGACCGCAAAAAAAAACGTCCGTGTGCATGAGGCCTAAATGTAGAGCACATTGCACAATATATAAACTGTAAAAACAATGGCGACAATGCTGTTTTTTCCATCCCATAAAGAGTTAATAAAAGTCAATAAACAAGTTATATGCATCGGGCAAAAAAAAAAGCCCTCAAATGGCTACGATGAAAAATATATTAACCACTTCCAGACTAGGCCATTTACCCCCCTTCCTGACCAGGCCTAATTTTGCAACTCTGACATGTGTCACTTTATGTGGTAATAACTTTGGAACGCTTTTACTTATTAAGCCATTCAGACATTGTTTTCTCGTGACACATTGCACTTCATGTTAATGGTGAATTTGAGTCAATATATTTTGCCTTTATTTATTAAAAAAATCCAAAAGTTAACGAAAATTAGAAAAAAATTTTGTTTTCTACATTTTAATCTCTCTGCTTTTGAGACAGATAGTGATGCCTCATTAAATATTCATTAATTAACATAGCTACTTTATGTGGGCATCATTTTGGTAATGTATTATTTTTTTGGGATGTTAGAAGGTTTAGAATTTTTGAAGCAATTTTTGACATTTTTAAGAAAATTTCATTACATACTGGAAAACCCCCATAAATGAACCCATTGTAGAAACTACACCCTTCAAGTTACTCAAAACTGATTTTACAAATTTTGTTAACCCTTTAGGTGTTCCACAAGAATTAAAGGAAAATGGAGATGAAATTTCAAAATTTCACTTTTTTGGCAGATTTTGGAGGGCAAGAGGGCCTGGAAAAGTGAACAGAGGTATTGTTTGAGTTCCACATTAGGGATTTCCTCAGGGATGCCTCAGAATTTAATATTATTCCTGCGGGATCTGTCTTTAAGATCATTAATCTTGGCCTTCATCTTTTCTAAATCCTCAAAAAGGTTATTGTGTGCATCCACAAGGTTATTATGGGATGATGCACATTCTTCCATTTTTCCTTCCATATGGGAAACTTTGGGTATTAGTCCCTGTATAGTGGGCATAATTGGGCCCAGCCATGATTAAAGGTCTGCATGGAGGGATTTGCTCACTTCCAGCATCATGCCTTTAATTAAAGTGCCCGAGGCGGGTTGGTGAGAAGTCTGGAATTGGTGGGCTCAGCAGGGATGAAATACTCACTCACCAACTAAGGGGAACCGGAGGAAGTCTGGAGTCATGGTCTCTGCTTCTCCGGGCTGCTGGTAGAAGATAAAGATGGCGCCTGCCACGTGGGTGAACACTCTGCGCGGTAAGGACCTCGTCCCTCCGGGCGCTGATTGCTCTGTCTCGGAGGCCTTGTTGCCTTTTTCTCTCTGTCTGGCAGGGTTGAGGGTCTTCTTGGGCTCCTCTGCGTACTCGAAGCGGTTACTGGTGAGGCCGCTTCCAATGATGTTCTGCTTGGAAATATGGGATAAGGTGCCAGTTTCATTGGTACTATTTTAGGTACTTATGATTTTGAATTGCTCTATATTACGTTTTTTGTGAGGCAAGGTAAACAAAAATGGCTGTTTTGGCACTGTTTTTATTTTTTACAATATTCATCTGACAGGTGAGATCATGTGCTATTTTTATAGAGCAGGTTGTTATGGACGCAATGATATCAAATATATCTACTTTGTTTCAGTTTTACATAATAAAGCATTTTTGAAAAGAAATTATGTTTTTGTGTCTCCATTTTCTGAACGGCATTTTGTTTTATTTTTCTGCCGATCGTCTTGTGCAGGGGCTCGTTTTTATCGGGCACATATGATTTTTTGATCAATCATTATTACACTTTATGGGGCAAGGTGAGCAAAAAAATCGGTTGTTTTAGCAGTTTTTATTTATTTATTTTACAGCGTTTATCTGAGGGGTTAGGTCATGTGACATTTTTATAAACCAGATCGTTACAGACACGGCAATACCTAATATGTATACTTTTTCTTATTTATTTAAGTTTTACACAATAATAGCATTTTTGAAACCAAAAAAATGATGTTTTATTGTCTCCATAGTCTGGGAGCCATAGCTTTTTTATTTTTTGACTGATTGTCTCATTTTTTGCGGGATGAGGTGACAGTTTGATTGGTAGTATTTTGGGGGGCATATTCCTTTTTGATCGCTTGGTGTTGCACTTTATGTGATGCTAGGTGACAAAAAATGGCTTTTTTGGCACTGTTTTTATTTTTATTTTTTTACGGTGTTCACCTGAGGGGTTAGGTCATGTAATATTTTTATAGAGCAGGTTGTTATGGATGCAGAAATACCTAATATGTAAACTTTTTTTATTTATTTCACTTTAACACAATAATAGCAGTTTTGAATTTAAAAAAATATATATTTTAGTGTCTCCATTGTCTGAGAGTCATGTTTTTTTTATTTTTTGACCGATTGTCTTTGGTAGGGTCTCATTTTTTTGCGGGTTGAGGTGACGAATTTATTGTTACTATTTTGGGGGGCATATGCCTTTTTTATCGCTTGGTGTTGTAATTTTTGTGATGTCAGGTGACAAAAAATGGCTTTTTTGGCACTGTTTTTATTTTATTTTTTACAGTGTGATATTTTTATAGAGCTGGTTGTTATGGATGCGGTGATACCTAATATGTATACTTTTTTTCATTTATTTCACTTTAACACAAAAATAGCATTTTTGAACTAAAAAAAATTATGTTTTAATGTCTTCATGTCTGAGAGCTATAGTTTTAAAATTTTTGAACCATTTTCTTATGATGGGCTCATTTTTTGAGGGATGAGGTGACGGTTTTATTGGTACCATTTTGAGGGACATACACGCCTTTTTGATCACTTGGTGTTGCACTTTTTGTGATGTAAGGTGACAAAAATGGCTTTTTTTTTACACAGTTTATCTATTTTTAATTTTTTTGGTGTTTATCGGACGGGGTGGATTATGTGATATATTTATAGAGCCGGCGTCACAGATGCAGCAATGCCAAATATGTCTATTTTATAAAAAAAATTCTATTTAAAAAAAAAAGTTATCAATTTTTTTTTTACATGTGAAACCTTTTTTAATTTTTTTATAAAACTACATTTTTTTATTTTTTATTTTACACTTTGCGTCCCCCATAAGGTCATACAAGACCTCTGGGGGACATTTAACTTCACTTTTTTTTTTTTCACTATTGATTTCTCCTGTAACTGGGGCTGACATAGTAGCCGCAGTTACAGGGGAAATACACCCCCCAGAGAGGCTGCATACAGCCTCACTGCAGGGTTGATTGAGGTCTATGAAGACCTGACAGCTCCTGCACTCACCTGACCCCGGAGATAACATGACTAACGGGCATAGCGCTTCCTGATCTGTATACACAGCGCTCGTTGTGTATACAGCAATCTAGAAGGCAGGGACACCCAGGAACCGTCCCTGCCTTCTCTCTAGGGTGCCCTGCTGTCACGGACAGCGGGCTCCCCATTCGGCAACTGCACGATTAGCGTGCAGCTGCCATCTCTGAATGGATGTTCCAGAACCATGCCCATGAAGTGGTTAAATACTTATGAATTGGAATGCTAAGATGAAAAAACCTAAACAATTTCTGTGTCCTTAAAGGGTTCTCTGCCCTGAATAAGCCCTGAATCTGTGGACAGAAGATGGGAAGAGTAGTACTTACCAGGAGCAACATTTTCTGGATCCTCTTCGCGGTCATGTGACCGCATTTTCAGGGTTTTCAACGCTTCCTATCCCTCGCCGTCTTCTCTCTTCCTTTCTTCTGCATGAGATGATGCATCATTATTGACATCACCATCTCCTGCACTGATGGGCAGGCCGTCTTCCTTCCCGAAGCCTGAACACTAGGAAAACGCTGGGAACGCCTCACTGGACATCATCGCTGAAGTCAGTGTTCAGCTGAAGGCATCAATCTGAAGCCTGTGTTTCACAGCGTTGCAATGAATGTGCTGTCATAGCTGACAGCATCGTTCACTAGTGCCCAGAAGACTTTTGTGAGAAGCCTGTGTTGGACTCTGTAATTGGGCACTGAGGATGTCACTGGGGGAGCACAATGGATGGCACTTGGGGGGCACTGTGGATGACACTGGGGGTGAACTGAGGATGGCACTTGGGGAGCACTGTGGATGTCACTGGGGGCACTGTGGATGTCACTGGGGGAGCACTGTGGATGGCACATGGGAGCACTGTGGGTGTCAGACATGAAAAACATGTATTGGGGGCATATGTATGCATGGTGAGGGGTGTTAGGAGCACATAAAAATAATTTTGATTTTGGGACCAGACAACCTCCAAAGTTAAAATAAGATCTAGTTCACATGTCAGTCTTTTGGTCAATGGTTTAGATTGGTAATTGATAGCTAAAAACAGGTACGGGTCAAAAACACAAAACAGATATAGATCTTCACATTATAACTTATCTCTGTCTAGGCTATACTCCTGGTTTTGGCTAATAATCATTGATGGAAATCACTGATGTCTGAGCTAGGCCTAATATACACCCTTAATGGGTTAAAGGCTGGGGACATCTTTGGTGCCATTTTTTTTATTTAAATGCATATATTTTGGCTAAAAAATATTTTTGTAATTGGATATCATTAAAAATGTTTAATAATGTGGCGTCTGAAGCTTCTATAAATCTCAGTTAATCAACTGTGTTTATAAATGAGCTTAGATGATCTCTCAGGAGAACACTGGAGTGGTAAGAGATCAAGCTGACAGGCGGCTTCTCCTGTTGACTGTGATTGGCATTCTGCAGGTATTCTGGTACTGTGATACACAGAACCTGCAAAAACCAAACAGTGAATTTTTTTCAATACAACCCAATTACCAAAATGTTTTTAACGAAAAATACACTAATTGACAAAAAATATAACGCACCAAGAAGGAGTTGTTGGAATCAAATGAAATGATATATGTATGAATATTAGTGTTGAGCGAATCGAAGTTCATGAAGTGGACTTCAATCAGAATTTCAGGGAAAATTAAATTTGCTGCAAAGCCGAATTTCCACGTGCTTCACGGAAACAAATCAATTTTCCCTAAAATGGCAATAAAACTAAAAAATTCATACTCACCTCATCCATTTGTGTGCGAAGAGTCCTCAGAGGCCATCTTGATTGAAGATATTGCTCGAAATCTCAAGCGCAGTGACACATGAAGTCATTACACACCAGTCAAGATTTTGCGCTTGATCTTCAAGCAAGATGGCCACGGCTGGCTCATCGCTATCAAATGGGGCATACAGCATGGAGCATGGAGGCATACAGGTTCTGTATGTTATCCTGCAGCACATTTGCCCACAGATGTTACAGCTGGGACTATAGATCTTGCAAACTCATAGGTTGCCGATGCTGGTGTCCCAGCTGTTCCCATAAATTATCAATTGGTGATAAATCTGGTGACCTGGCAGGCCAGGAAAGAGTTGAAATCTGGTGGAGGCATTCCTTCAAAATCTTTGTTGTGTGTGGGTGAGCATTATCCTGCTAAAAAATGACAGTTGGAAGGTCTACCATGAGAGGCAACACATGGGGTCACAGGTTGCCCTGCACATATCACCGAGCTGTTAGGGTCATATCACTACTAATGGTGGCAAACTGTTGTATGTGATGGCTCCCCAGATCATCACACCAGCAGTTGGGGCAGTGTGTCGCTCCACAGTAAAGGTTGGATTAAAATGTTCACCATGGGGCCTTCATACTCGAACCTGACCGCCATTGGATCCCAAATAGAACCTGGATTCATCGGTAAGGACAATATAATTTGACTCCATAGCAGTCCAGATTTCTCATTCATGACACCACTGCAGAAGAATGCGACGGTGGCTCAATGTCAATGGCAGGACACGTAGTGGGTTCCGTGACAGCAAATTTACTTTTGCTAAGTGCCTGGAAATGGTCTGGGCAGAGACAGTGATGTGTCCCTATCCTTTCTACTGATGGTCTGTCTGGGCTGCCCAAAGCCTGTTCACCGTGTGTGTGCCCTTACTTAACCACTGCTCCCAACATCTCCTAACAGCTAGGTCAGAACAGTCTGGATAGTGGGAAACATCCATCCTGCTTCTCTTAATTTCAGGTTCAGATACTCTTTAAAGAGAGACTACACACACCACTTTTAAAATAATAAAATATATAAATAAATATATTAAGATAATAGTGAAAAGCAGGCAAATGTATGTCCTTTTTTTTTAGCAAATTAGGTAAATACAAACAAAGAATAGAAAACTTACAAAGAATAAGAGTTAGATAAAACACAATACATAATTACTAATTACATAATTACAACCACAGGTCTCTCAAGCAAATATTGCCAGACAAATATTCAATTTACACTCATTCTAATGATTTACCCCCTTTCAAAGTCTTTCAACCTCATCGTATAGGAATGTCTACCAGTCAACAATCTCTCACCAAGAGGTACATTACCCAAAAGTTGCCTCTGAGAGATTTTATAGGGCAGCAGGAGAAACACTTTTATGTTCTCTTGTGGCAATATCCAGTGTCTAATAAAACCACACTTGTAATAATTTACATATCTGCCTGAGACATAACTGTATGCCGAGTTTTGCAGCAAGACAACATTTCTGTCTGGGTAAGTTATTTTCTTTTGTCAATGAGTGTACATACATTTCAGTAAAATAACACACTTAGGCCTCTTTCAGACGGGCGTTGCGGTAAAATGTGCGGGTGCGTTGCGGGAACACGTGCGATTTTTCCACGCTAGTGCAAAACATTGTAATGCGTTTTGCACTCACGTGAGAAAAATCGTGCATGTTTGGTACCCAAACCCGAACTTCTTCACAGAAGTTCGGGCTTGGGATCGGTGTTCTGTATATTGTATTATTTTCCCTTATAACATGGTTATAAGGGAAAATAATAGCATTCTGAATACAGAATGCATAGTAAAATAGCGCTGGAGGGGTTAAAAAAAATAAAAAATAATTTAACTCACCTTAATCCACTTGATCACGGAGCCGGCATCTCCTTCTGTCTTCATCTTAGCTGTGTGGAGGAACAAGACCTGTGGTGACGTCACTCCGGTCATCACATGATCCATCACATGATCTTTTACCATGGTGATGGATCATGTGATGGACCATGTGATGACCAGAGTGACGTCACCACAGGTCCTGTTGCTCCACACAGCTAAGATGAAGACAGAAGGAGATGCCGGCTCCGCGATCAAGTGGACTAAGGTGAGTTAAAAATTTTTTATTTTTTTTTTAACTCCTCCAGCGCTATTTTACTATGCATTCTGTATTCAGAATGCTATTATTTTCCCTTATAACCATGTTATAAGGGAAAATAATAATGATCGGGTCTCCATCCCGATCGTCTCCTAGCAACCGTGCGTGAAAATTGCACCGCATCCGCACTTGCTTGCGGATGCTTGCGGTTTTCACGCAACCCTATTCACTTCTATGGAGCCTGCGTTGCGTGAAAAACGCAGAATATAGAGCATGCAGCAATTTTCACGCAACGCACAAGTGATGAGTGAAAATCACCGCTCATGTGAACAGCCCCATAGAAATGAATGGGTCGGGATTCAGTGAGGGTGCAATGCGTTCAACTCACGCATCGCATCCGCGCGGAATACTCGCCCATGTGAAAGGGGCCTAAGGGTCTCCATAGCCTTTCATTTTTCACTCTTGCTAAAATGTTAATGTTTCCCATATAAATCACTAGAGTTTTATTTATAGAAGTTTTAAATATGGCATCTATTTTGATCCCTATCTTTATTTCCAAAATCCCAAGCTCTCTTCAGTTTCATTACACATGTCATTGTCATGAAGAAACTCATTGTGTCCGTAATGTCTTGTTCAAACCATTAACATAATATTTCCCTCTCAGATAAGATCAAAGCATTCCAGGGGCAGCAATTGTTGCCTTGTTTTTAAAGGCCATTAGAGAAGTTATTCTAGCAATTGATTCTGCTCCCAGCTGCTAGCATTTATGTCTCTAAGTCTTTCATCAAAAGAGGTGAACCTAGTTTGACTTAGAAGAATTCAAGGGGTTAAATATGAGCATAATTTTTAATGATGTTATTAAATGTCTAATTATCCAGTTGAAATTCTTTGATAATGAATTCTCCAAATTGTTTCCCAGTAGACCTTAATAAACTTAAAACTGCTTTAGTTATTTTAAATGGATGAAGGTCTACACCATTGCCCACAGAAACGTGTGAAAAGCAATGTATTACTCATAAAGAATATCTGATGAAATGCAGTAAAAAGTGATGTTTATATTAAAAGGGGTTGTCTTAGATTTTCATATCCATGGCCTAGACTTAGAATAGGTCATCAATATCTGATTAGTGGGGGTTTGCCTCCCACCACCCTCATGAACAGCTGCCTGAAGAGGCTGTGGCGCACAGGTGAGCACTGTGGCCTGTTCCTAGGCCAGTGACATTACCTACATCAGTCACATGGCCTAAGCACAGCTCAGTCCTATTCAAGTGAATGGGCGAGAGCTGCAATACCAAGAACAGACGCTATACAATGTAAGGTGCTGTGCTAGGTAAGCTGTGATTGGTAAGCTTGGTAAGACTGGAACACTGTGGACTCTTCAAAAACTTGATTGGCAGGGGTCCCAGAAGTAGGACCACCACTGATCATATACTGATGTGCTACAGTACCCTGTGGACAGGGCATCAAGATCAAAATGTTAGATAACCCATTTAACCGCAACATACCTTTTTCTGAATACTTAATTTTGCGCATACAAAAGTTTCAAGGCAGTAAGTAGACACAAAAACTCACGTATTAAAAAAAGTAGAAAATCAGTATGAGCAATATACTGGTATGTCTATTAAGCAAAATACATCAGTAGTTAGGTATAACTCTGAACTGTTCTACCAATCAGATGTGGAGACCAGAGTTTTAAAGGATGACACAAATTTAACCCTAATAAAGTCTCATCATGTGTCCCTGGAAAGTAACTAGGGTAGCTCCTCTGATAAGGGTGACATCAATTAGAACATCACTCTGAGAGCCCCAAAATCTTTAGCTGTCCACAAACCTTCAAAGCTGCTGTCTTCGCTGCCTCCTGACTATTCTGCCCAGTCTGCATGTGTTTTAAATGGGAAGAGGGGATAAGCAGCTACCAAACACCTCTGGCTGTGGCCTATTTCCCATGAAAAATGATATTGAGAATGTTGATTCAACTTTGGATGTAACTGTAAGGACAGCACTTACTTTTAGCGTATAGATTATGTTTGAGAGATAGGGTGTCAGATTATCATTGTGTTCTTTTTTTCATAGACAATCCTATCTCTACATAGATTGTGCATTACTGTTCTTTATGCCTTTTATGCAACTTGATATAACTGTCTGAGGTGAGTGAGGGGTGCATGGAAGGGGCTCATGAGCTGAGTCTACTCCATAAGCGGTGGTTGCCAAATGTGTAGTACAGCTGACATCCACCCTCGCGATCAACGAGTTGTATGTGCTCCAAAATGGTACCAATAATAATTGATATGGAAATGGAAAGTAAAATATATATATATACTGCTCAAAAAAATAAAGGGAACACTTAAACAACACAATGATGTAACTCCAAGTCAATCACACTTCTGTGAAATCAAACTGTCCACTTAGGAAGCAACACTGAGTGACAATCAATTTCACATGCTGTTGTGCAAATGGGATAGACAACAGGTGGAAATTATAGGCAATTAGCAAGACACCCCCAATAAAGGAATGGTTCTGCAGGTGGTGACCACAGACCACTTCTCAGTTCCTATGCTTCCTGGCTGATGTTTTGGTCACTTTTGAATGCTGGCGGTGCTTTCACTCTAGTGGTAGCATAAGACGGAGTCTACAACCCACACAAGTGGCTCAGGTAGTGCAGCTTATCCAGGATGGCACATCAATGCGAGCTGTGGCAAGAAGATTTGCTGTGTCTGTCAGCGTAGTGTCCAGAGCATGGAGGCGCTACTAGGAGACAGGCCAGTACATCAGGAGACATGGAGGAGACCGTAGGAGGGCAACAACCCAGCAGCAGGACCGCTACCTCCGCCTTTGTGCAAGGAGGAACAGGAGGAGCACTGCCAGAGCCCTGCAAAATGACCTCCAGCAGGCCACAAATGTGCATGTGTCTGCTCAAACGGTCAGAAACAGACTCCATGAGGGTGATATGAGGGCCCGACGTCCACAGGTGGGGGTTGTGCTTACAGCCCAACACCGTGCAGGACGTTTGGCATTTGCCAGAGAACACCAAGATTGGCAAATTCGCCACTGGTGCCCTGTGCTCTTCACAGATGAAAGCAGGTTCACACTGAGCACATGTGACAGACGTGACAGAGTCTGGAGACGCCGTGGAAAACGTTCTGCTGCCTGCAACATCCTCCAGCATGACCGGTTTGGCATTGGGTCAGTAATGGTGTGGGGTGGCATTACTTTGGAGGGCCTCACAGCCCTCCATGTGCTCGCCAGAGGTAGCCTGACTGCCATTAGGTACCGAGATGAGATCCTCAGACCTGAATCCAATTGAGCACATCTGGGACATCATGTCTCGCTCTATCCACCAATGTCACGTTGCACCACAGACTGTCCAGGAGTTGGCAGATGCTTTAGTCCAGGTCTGGGAGGAGATCCCTCAGGAGACCGTCCGCCACCTCATCAGGAGCATGCACAGGCATTGTAGGGAGGTCATACAGGCACATGGAGGCCACACACACTACTGAGCCTCATTTTGACTTGTTTTAAGGACATTACATCAAAGTTGGATCAGCCTGTAGTGTGTTTTTCCACTTTAATTTTGAGTGTGACTCCAAATCCAGACCTCCATGGGTTGAAAAATTTGATTTCCATTTTTTAATTTGTGTGTGATTTTGTTGTCAGCACATTTAACTATGTAAAGAACAAAGTATTTCAGAAGAATATTTAATTAACTCAGATCTAGGATGTGTTATTTTTGTGTTCCCTTTATTTTTTTTGAGCAGTGTGTGTATATATATATATATATATATATATATATATATACATAAATGAATTTGACTTAATCGTACTAACCTGAAGAATATAGTCATCATGTCATTTAAGTGAACAGTGGATATCATAACCTCCCCTCCCCCCAACAAAAAAATGGCGGAATTGCTTTTCTTTTTCTTTTTACAATTTCCCTACACTCATAATTTTTACATTTAGTTAATTAGAATGTAAGAGTATACATTGATAGGGGAGATAAAAAAAACTTAACTTGAATTAGTCTGGTCTTGCTGATGCTGTATCCTTTAATGTAGAGAAATGGCTTTTCCAGCTCACCATACCAGCTAAGGTGCACGGAACTCGACCAGACCAGTCTTGATAGATACAGTGAAAAGGAAGCATTCCAGCACACAGGTAAATCCACACGGTTGTTTGTCTTTATTGGTCTTCAAAATAAAATCACGTACAGCATGCATCTACACCCACCACCGTGGACGGTTAACATGTTTCGGACCTTACATGGTCCTTAATCATAACCTGTTCAGAGTGAGTGTCCACAGGAGTATATATTCCCCCCCCCCCCCCCATTGATTAAGAACAGTGAAGGTACAATACGTACAATAGGGTGGGGAGCATGCTCTCTCCTATTTAAACAGTGTACAGCTCTGGTCATTCGATAAGAGGAGAATCCTGGAGGTTTACCCCAGGCAATCATTATTTACTTAAATTCTATACCCAGTATGGCTCCCTACCTCTTATTCCCAGTCCCCTGAGGAGTTATCCAGCATTGAGACAGAAACATGGCATGTTGGTCAGGATTAGGATTTCATAGGGTATAGGTCCAACATATAGGGTAAGGTTCCGAATGAGCTCACCCTTGTCAGAGCGTGTGGTCTGTGAATAAGGTTTGTAGTGTCTACTAGGCCCCTTCCTGCTTACCAGGGTAACAATAGGGACTGAAACAGGGGACCCAGCCTGAATAATTGGAGAAGAAATTACCTTCACTGTTCTGAATTATTGGATGTTCTGGCATACCACAACTGTACTTCAATTCTGAAAAACACATGGTCCAGGACATAGGCAAAGGATACAGCGTCAGCAAGACCAGACTGGTGGCCGGAGCATAACCAGGTACCTACTGCTGACAAGGTAATACCTCTCCCTAAAAATACTTTTGGTCCAGTGCACACTGTTTATCCTGTACTAAGTAGTGACCCCTGGATTATGTATTAATAGGAGTTCTCCTTTTTTCTACTATTTTAATGTAATGTAATTAAAAGTTAAAGGGGTTATCAAAACCCTATAATGCCCCCTCTAATGCTCGGGCCCCTCCCCATCGCATAGATCAAAACATCCGGTGATGGGGGGAAGGAAGCCAATAGCCGGTCACTATGGGGACGAGACTTACTAGTATAACCCGCAATTGATCCTTGTGATGGGGAGATGAAGCGGCGGCCATACGGGGATCAGAGGTGATGCAGGTGCCGGGGAGCAAGGTAAGTACAACCTGTGTGAGGGGCTTGGGCATTTGAGGGGGCATTATAGGGAATGGGTAGCCCCTTTAAATTAAAAAGTTAAATAAGTGAATCATCTTATAGATGTTCACAATGATGATATGGACTGTTTAGCCTTTGCAGGATTGCAGTGGATTTTCTCAAAACATAATGGTAGAGATAGACATGGTGTCCTTTTGAAATGTGAGGCAAATTGGATTATAAAAGTAGATGCTTTGGGACCTCTTGGTTTAAATCACTGTAATGAATTGTCTCCATTTTGAGAATGAATTATCTTGCTTGTATAATTTTGTATCTCTGTTAGTATATATTGTTTACGTGTATGTAATGAGGTGGGCGGGGGGGGGGGGGGGCAGCCTATAAAAGGAAGCACACAGATGCTCCCATAGTGCCTTGAGAAAGCGTCCGTGAAGTGAAACAGCCATAGGTCGACTGCTCTCCAGCATTACCCTCCTGTCCTTGTGTATGTGCATGCTGCATTAAATAAAGACAGATTTTTATGGTGAGTGCCATGCTTTGGACCTCTTTTGTTCTGGACTCATATTGGATTAATACTGCTGCATGGAGCACCACCATATCATTGTGGCAACATTCGCTAGTGTGTGTTTTCTCTTGTGAAAGGAAAGTGTTTTTTCTTTCGTTTTATAATTAAACATTTCCTATATCCCCTATCACTGCATACTCTTGGATTTGCATAGGGTGTTCTTAGTTTTGTTTCCAATTGCCTTAGCTTTACCGTCAGGCAGGGAAATTAGAATACTTAATTAGAATGTAATTTAATTTAATTAGAAAATACAACAAAAGCAAGCCCTCGTATGGCAATGTGAAAAAAAAAAAAAAAAAGACAAAGGAAAATAAAAAGGAAAAATAGTCTGGAACGGGTGCAAAGTACAATCTACTATTGTACATGCACTTTCAAATTCCAGATAAAAAAGAAACCAGCTGATATGTAGGCTACTTTCAATCGAACACAGTATTAACCCTTATAATAGTGGACCGGTTAATCCGGCCTACTAATTTCTTGGCTCCCATGGGCTTTCATGTAAACAGTTTTCAATCAGCTTACACTATCAGCAGAGAAGCTGCATGGTTTCAGCTCTCAGCTAATCAACTTGCCTCATAGTCCAAACTTGTCACGCAGTGATCTGCCCCTTCATTTCACAAGGCCACCTGGAGTCTACAGAGTGACAGCACTTGCCCTATCCTCCCCACACAATGCAAACTCTGCTCCAAGCTGACAGATTAAAGGGCGCTGCCTAACACCCTTAATAATGTTGTCCAAACTCCATTCTAAGTAGCATCACTTTTACTAAGCGAGGAGTGAAACAATAACAACGGGCCTTCTGTCAGGACGCTTGCATTCACAGCTCGTAAAGAGCCAGTGTTAACGAGGAGATGTTACAGGCTTTCCAATATCTTGTTAAACACTGTTAAGCCTACCTGACAGTATTTGTGATAATATATAGATTTCCAAAGCAAAGAATATCATGGGTATGCAACTGCTAGTTACTGAAAAATGACTTTAACAAGACAGTTCCATTGTCCTCTTCCAGTTTTTTTTATGCATTTTCAATTAAATGTTGGACTAAGAACATTTTATTTACTTTTATTAAGAATTTGCTTTAGATTATATTAATCTTATGTATGAAGGGGAAAAGACAAAAAAAACCTTTGTCTTTTATTTTATTTTTACAGGGGATTCAAAAAGGTTAGTGCAAAAGTAAAGGCCTGTAGTTTAAAGGGGTTGTCCCATGAAAAGTGTTCTACAGTTTTCAAACCAACTCCTGGATCTGAATAATTTTGTAATTACATGTAATTAAAAATTTTGCATAGCCACTGAGTTATTCAATAAAATGTATCTGTATAGCGCCACCTGCTGTATGTTTCTTTTCATATTTCTTTTTCCAGCTCACTGAGAAGGCCACACATGCCCAATTAGGTCCTTCAACTGCCTCTTGAGCTGTGATAGGGCGAACATGGACACGCATCCTTAGCTGCAGCAAAATGGATATGCCCCTTGAGCTGTCATCTTGATATAAATCTAGCAGGGCAATGAATGTGGAGGTCTCTGGATCCATGTGAGGTACAGGGCTGGTTCTAGCTTTGTAGGAAACAGATTGTCATTTACTATATGATCTCTGATTTTCATTTTTTATGTTAAACACATTTTGGTCTTCAAAAATTTAACTGTGCTGTAATTGGTTGCTATGGGCAACAAAGTCAGGTTTTTTTTAGACAGTTTTCATGAATCTGCCCCTTAGGTTAGTTTTAACCTGCAAACAAATGGGGCAGGTTTAAGATGATAACACTGGAGCAAGAAAATATTTTTTTGTGTTGGAATTTCCAAGAATGGAGTCTGTTCTGAGAATACAGCAAAATGTTCAGAATTCACCTGGTTAATGTGCTGCGCATAGAAACTGTACTTCGCATTGGGTGAAGCAATTCAAAACCACTGGCTATTTACGCCATGGGAAAAGTCTGGGTCTCCCAAAGACTTCGGAAGAGAAAGTGAACAGAACTTGAGCCGTATACAAATATAGAAAGTTGACCAGGCTGACTAGTGAGGAACTACAAGTGCCACAAACCATGGTATGGAGTATAAAAGTATGCATTGTAAGCCTTACGGATGACAAATTCTTCAGAAGCTGAAACTACAAATCTACAGACATTTTGGTGTTTAGTGAAGAGTATGCAATAAGAAAGAGAAAAAAAAGAGCGAGGTTTAATCTGATCCTCTGGGAGGGGTTCTTCCCAAAGAGAAAAGAAAAACTAGAGGCGCCAATGGTGATGGGAGGCGAGGAGAAAGCTTTAAATGTGTTGGAATAAGCCGGTAAAGTGGAAAGGTGGTACACTGTAAGTAAAAGTTTAAGAGGGAGGCAGATGTAAAGTCAATCAAATAGGGCAAGATGCCCATGTGTACTATAATTTTGCTGGGGGAAAGGAAGAGAACGGAGGATGTGAACAACCTACTGAGTGTGTGAAAACTCTAGTGGTCGTGACTGTCCCCCAAAGAACAAAAACAAAAAGGAAGAGAGAAAAAAGAAAAGGTCAAAGGTCAAAGCGAGTTAGGTTATGCTACTCAAATGGGTAGAGTTTCTCCTATAACCACAGTAAATTGGGGGTCACCACATAGTGAATTACAGATTATAAATTGTACGCAATTATGTAAACCGTAAAACATAAAGGCTTAAAACATATGATAAATCTATACAGGAAAAAAAACTATAGATAAAAAATATATAAAAAACAACAAGCTAAAAACATGTTAAAAACATGTTAAGATATCAGAGTGTATACTCACTGGGGGGTAATCTGTGGGATAAACTCAAGACACCCAACAAATCAATCCCCCCCTATCCAGGATCACCTGTAGAGTCGCAGATATTGATGACAGCCAGTCACACAGGGGCTTCTTAGCAATATCTTTATTCCAGATTCTGCTCAACGCATTTCGGGGTGATCTCCTTCATCAAGAGTAATACAAAAATAATAAGAAATACATATACACAACAGAATGGTTTCTTTGGCTTTAAATAGTTTTAAAAAAACTCCAAAAAGTGTGGCGGTGTGGTTATAGGGTGTCATTTCTGGTTTGTTGGGTGTCTTGAGTTTATCCCACAGACTACCCCCCAGTGAAGTGAATAGACACTCTGATATCTTAACATGTTTTTATCATAGTATTTTTTTTTTCTCTATAGTTTTTTTTCTCTATAGATTTATCATATGTTTTAAGCTTTTCTGTTTTACGGTTTACATAATTGAGTACAATTAATAATCTGTAATCCACTGTGGTGACCCCCAATTGACTGTGGTTATGGAAGAAACTCTACCCATTTGAGTAACATAACCTAACTCCTTGGTACACATGTGAGGTTGGCTGTCACGGTCATATTGGTGTTTGACCGTGACGCGGTTGCCGTGCAGACTCGTTGCTTGTGGCAACGTGTAGTTTGTGGCTTGCACGTGCACTTCCCCTTTAAGTGGTGTCTCCCTGCTGTGTGGAGTGCATGGGGTTAACATCCAGACTTGGTTAGATCAGGGTGTGGTCTCTTCTAGCTATTTAGCCTTTGCTTGTAGCTTGGAGGTTAGTGTTGCTCTAGCCTTGCTGTGGGCTGGAATCTATGCTCCATTCTGTGGCTATTACATCTGCCCAGTCATTGAGGGCCACTTTGTTGGACATCGAGGTCTCTTAGTAATGTCATTCCTTTGTTTCCCTTGTATCCTCTATTTACCCAACCTCACTTGTTGTATGTTTGGTGTGGGTTTATGTTCAGGGCTTGTTGCACGTCTTGTTGTTACATGTCTGGGATGTTGTTGGTGTTTGTCCCTGCATGTGTGCAAGACGTTTCCCTGTGTGTGTTGTCCCTCCGGAAGGGGGTTGGTTTCCCGAAAGGGTTAACCATTTTCCTAGGATGTGCAGTTGCTGGAGTCCTGGTTCCTGTGTGTCAGTACGGACTGCATCCGGAAGGTGTTTGGATGGCAGCGCGTCTGTTTGGGTTCCAGGTTACTTCAGCTGTGTTCTTCATTGGTGTCTTCCAGCAGCTGCGGCAGGTAAGTGACCAGATTTACTGTTGCTGTTGGTTCAGTTGTCTCTGGCCACTTGTTACTTACCTGTCATTTCCTTGGTGTTGTTGTCCTTTGTTGCTAGGCCTGTGGGAGACTCTGGTTCATCCGTGTCGTGGATGAACCAGTTGGTCTCTTGTCCCTTTCTCCTTACTTCAGGGTAATTCAGGTATATCAGGTTTCTGAGGGTCCGGCGTATGGGCCCTCCTACTATCAGGGTCGGCTCATACAGATAAGAGATTAGGGCCAGATTTAGGGATGCTTTAGGAGGTGACCTGCTCCCTGATCCCAGCATCCAGGCTTAGTTGCTACCTTTATATTTATGACATTGTATGGTAGGGGGTTTTCCGCACTCCCCGTCGTGACATTGGCGTTTTGTCCTTTTCTTTTTTCCCTCTTCCTTTTGGTTTTTGTTCTTTGGGGGACAGTCACTACTACTAGAGTTTTCACACACTCAGTAGGTTGTTCACATCCTCCGTTCTCTCCCTTTTCCCTAACAAAAGTTTAGTGAAGAGGCTACCTTTCACCTCAGTGGGAAGGTCAATTGCATTAGAATCTATGGCTCAGAAAACCGACATGCCCTTATCGAGCACATGACAGACTCCTGTGCAAAGTCTACGGTCCCTTATTTTTAATATACTATATCAAAAGTGTCCTAGAGCTGGGTTCTCACCCCTTCTCATAAAATGTACAAAGCTCCAGCACAAAATAATCTTGATCCAATAGTGATATCTTTATTTCATACGCGGCTGTACAATTCATGACGTTTCGGCCTGTATTGGCCTTTGTCAAACTACAGCAAAATCAGAGAATGCAGAATGTTACAGAAAATAGAAAATTTAGAAATCACTGTCTAATGTCATGTGCATCAGTACAAGACAACTTTGTATGTCTATATATCCCAGTGTTAATTAATAGAAAACATAATGTGTATGATAAAAGTTCACTTCGTATTACTGATGAGAAAAAGGTTGATTTCAGGACTGGCAAGGTTACTCAAGGTAAGTATTCAAAATGTAAACATTCATCAAGTATAGCCATAATGTTACCATATCTACTAGATTTATTAAGGATGAGACTATAAGATAAATTTGATTATGCTTCTCTCACCTGGTGCCGCTAGAGGAAGCAGGAATAGAGGTATGAATAGGCGAAAGAGCGCTGGGGATAAACTGTGCAACCACACTCCCTGGATGTACTATGGGATCTGCGTGTCTTAAATAGCTAATGCTTTATTGTTAATAAGTTGTACCTGAGTAGTAGTGTGTGTCAGGTCACAGAGCAGAGACGCGCACATGCACAGTAGCTGTATTTGTATGTCAGGACTCAGGATGTGTGCCAAGCCTAGTTCTGAGTGCCGGGGAGCGATAGATCATGCATGCGTTCTAGTGCTAAGTAACCTAAGTTGTGGTTAGTAACTTATACCCGTGCATGCTCAGAGTGCTATTGAGTGAGAATCCGATGGTCCAGTCTAACATAAATCGCATGGGTATGATTTAGGAAAGGGAGAGAGGAAAGGGGAGTGGCTGCAGAAAGGTGGAATATTTAAAATGAATAATGGGTAAAATATAGTCTAATCTGATGTAATGGATAAGGTTGGGATATATAATATATATATAAACCTTGTGTTTTTGTATTTCTAGATAAAGAGACAGAGAAGGAAAAGAAGAAATGAAAAAATTAGATTCCAGAAACAGCAACAATACAAGGAATGCCAATTATGACGTCAGTATGGAAAGATGCAGAATGATCCTGTCGCCCCCTCGTCTAAACATTGAAACATGTTCAATTATTTGGAACTTGAGTTGGGCAATATTATGTCCGGCAGCATGAAAATGTGCTCGTACTGGCAATAAAAGTTTTTTCTGTCTCATGTTTGATTTATGTTGACACACTCGATCACGTATTTTTGAGTTTTTTGAGTGGTTTATCTTACATATACCAAACCACAAGGGCATTTTAGTAAATAAACTACATAGTTGGAGTCACATGTAAAAAAGGCATGAATGGGAAAATTTCTACCTGATTGTGGATGGTATATGTTGGGACCCTTTAGTACATTGGAGTACTGGAGGCAATGTAGACAGGGAAAAGTACCCTTTTTCTGCATCCAGAAGAATGTTTGTCTATGGACTTGTCTCACTGATCCTATGTCGGCTATTACCAAGAGATCTTTTAGATTTTTTGAATGGTGAGTACATGACAGGATAGGGTTTCTGAATTCTTCTATATTGGGATGTGGCTTTTGGAGTGGGGGCCAATGGTTGCGAATAATATTCTCTACTTTTCTCATGCAGGGCTAGCAGAAGGTGTCATGGGTCTAGAAACCGTTGTTGCATTTCTCGTAGCCTAAGTTCGCTCTGCGGACCTGGTTTGACTATTCTTCGTACCCGTTGAAATTGAGAGAGAGGGATATTTTTGTATTATGGGAATGAAAGCTAGAAAAGTGTAGCAGATTATTACGATCTGTTGTTTTCCTATACAGATGATAGTTACCTTGAAACATTAATTTTTTTTGTGTGAGAACCAATGTAGATAGTTCCATACTGTCATCGCCGGCTCTAGGAGAGATCTTAGAAGTTCAGATAGACAGAAGACTCAGGAGTGGATCTGACAGATCTCTATTGTTTTCATTATTGCTGACAGGTTTCCACCCCTTCGCAGGTGTTGCTCATTATCAGTCAGGTGGCCCCTTTATATGTTCCGCCTTTCACTGGTTTCCCTGCGGCTAATAGTTCTTCTGAGGAGTGCTCTGCTTGTGTGGTGATTCTCCTGTTCCAGTTGCTTCTCAAGCTAAGTCCTTTCCCTTTTCTTGTTGTGTCTGTCCTGACTAGGCCTCAGGGAGACACTGGCTCCTTCAGGTTGGAAGGAGCCGGTTGCTTCTTTCCCTGTTCCCTAAGCTGAGGGTTTGGTGCAGTGTGTCAGCAGCCTTAGGTTCCTGTGCATGTGCATTTCTACCTGAGACTCTACTTTGAGACTTGCACATGTGGTTAGCAGCTTAGGGAGAGAGTAAGGGTTTGCTAGGAGGTGACCTCTTTATTCCCTAGGCTTGGGGCCTAGTCTGTAGTTGTTTTGTTGTTGTTCCCTTTGGTTGTCCTTCCTTCCCCGTACTACCCGTGACATTATTAGTTGCCGAATACCGTTACTGTTTCCCCTGCTCTGTGTTGTCATGGATCCTGTCTGTGCACTGGTGGATCGCATGCAGGGGTTGTCGCTGGAGGTAGAAGACCTCCGTGAAACTGCTGCAAGGTATCAGGTGTCTGTCTCCGCCAGTGGAGTCCAGACCTGCTCTGAACCTAAGATCGCCCTCCCGGACCGATTTGCCAGAAGAAGTGACAACTTCGTTCGGTTCAGGGAGTCATATAAACTTTGTTTTAGCTTACGCCCTGGGACTTATTTATGACGACCCAGATCGAGTTTCTCTGGCTGAATCTATGTTGCGTGGCTTGCATCAGGGAAATCGGTCTGCTGAGTCCTACGGCTCTGAATTCAGGAGGTGGGCAACTGATTCTGAGTGGAATGACCCTGCCCTCCAGAGTCAGTTCTGTCAGGTGCTTCCTGAGAGACTAAAAGATGCCCTAGCACTCTATGAAAATCCAGTTTCATTAGAGGCTGCCATGTCTCTTGCGATTAGAATTGATAGACGTCTGAGGGAAAAGTGCAAGACTCCGTTCTCTCGAGACATATTACCTGAAGGAAGGTCGGTCCCCTCTGACACTCGGGGTACTGAGACACCTGAGCCAATGTTTGGAGATGAACCTATGCAATTGGGACGGGTCTCTCCAGACCTTGGTGATAAGAACTTCAGGGCTAGAAAGAGACTGTTTTTTTTTTTTTGTGGTAAAGGGGGTCATTTTGTTAATGTTTGTCCCTATGTAAAATATGTAGGCGAGAATAAAAAAAAGGAGTTACCAATAAGTTTTGTTCTTTAAATCTTGGTACAGTAGTTGGGGAATCTGAAAACATGCTCTTGTCTTTTACCAGTAGTACCCATTTTCTCCTGCCTGCCAGGCTGGCGCTATTCAAAAAATTATTGATGTGGAGGTATTTTTGGACATTGGGGCAGGGGTTAACCTTGTGGATTACCAGTTTGTCCTGATGCATGGTTTTAAATAAAATGCACTGGACAAAGAGATCTCAGTCTTCGCTATTGATTCAGCTCCCCTTTCTCAAAAATCTTTGACTCACATGGTGCAGGATATCCAGTTAAGGGTGGGGGATTCTCATGTTGAGGGTATTTCTTGTTTTATAATGAAGGGTCTGCCGGCCCCTCTGGTTCTAGGGTTGCCATGGTTGACTAAACATAACCCTACCATTGATTGGCAAGCGAGACAGATCAAGGGCTGGAGCGATTACTGTATGGATAAC
This sequence comes from Bufo bufo, assembly GCF_905171765.1. Lineage (NCBI taxonomy): Eukaryota > Metazoa > Chordata > Amphibia > Anura > Bufonidae > Bufo > Bufo bufo. Next base: position 199,514,781 of record NC_053391.1, on the reverse strand, counting down.
TGTCTCATCACATCTCTTGCTGGGATATCCACTAAGATGTTGCCCCCGTTTCTCTCTGATTTCTCTGATGTATTCGCTGAGAGACTTGCACATGTGGTTAGCAGCTCAGGGTTTGCTAGGAGGTGACCTCTTTATTCCTTAGGCTTGGGGCCTAGTCTGTAGTTGTTTTGTTGTTGTTCCCTTTGGTTGTCCTTCCCCGTACTGCATGTCAGTAAAGGAAAGTTGTTTTCTGACTGCTTCTGGACCTTTGTCATGTTGGATCAATGTGTATAGGCTCAACATATCCCATGTACCCAAGATGGTATCTGTGGAGAGTGGTGGTAAATCTTCTAGGATAGTTAAAAAAGAAGAGGTGTCCAAAAGAAAATATCTGGTTGTTTTGATAATTGGCATCAATATTTTCTCCCAAAATTTTGATAGGGGTTATATTGAATTAGTTGAGGCCACTATAGGGCCACCAGGAGGATTGTGTGATACTTTATGTATTTTGGGTAATGTTAGAAAACTGATACAACCGGGTTAGTGTTTGTCAAAAAAGTAACTGTGGCATCATCTATTACATCAAGATTACGGTAACGGGTAAGTATGGTTCTGATCTTATTGGATATACTTTCTGTGGGATTGTGAGATAAATTAAGATAAATGTTTGTGCCATTAAGCTGGCAATATATTTTTTGGACATATTGGGATCTGTCCATAACCACAAGGGCTCCCCCCCTTATCTGCAGGTTTAAAGATTAACAATAATAAATAGGGCAGGCACACCTCCTTTTGGTATGGAAAAGATAGTCCGTGTAAAATGCATAAACATTTATTAGCCCAAATACATATCAAATACATGAATATTAAAAGAACTGAAATAGAAAATATTTTAATAGCATGGTTATCAGCAGACTTAATATATCTTGCAAGCTCGTTATGTCTAATAAGAATAAAATGCCTCACTGAGGCTCTTACCGCCAACCATTAGTTTCTTTGCGGTTTTAAAAAGTGTGCACCGCTGAGTATGGAGGCGCTCCTTCCTTGCTGTACGCTGTGTGGGTAGTCACATGTGCGAATCACATGCACGGTCATGTGATCGCAAGAGCCGGTCATGTGATACAGGTCCTAAAAGTCTTTGCAGGTCCTTAAAGGCTTCACTCCGTGCACAGAGAATATATGGTATTGCTAGTCCCTGCTGTGACTCCTTAGGTTTAGGGATGAGCGAACCCGAACTGTATAGTTCGGGTTCGTACTGAATTTTGGGGTGTCCATGACACGGACCCGAACCCGAACATTTTCGTAAAAGTCCGGGTTCGGGGTTTGGCGCTTTCTTGGCGCTTTTTGAAAGGCTGCAAAGCAGCCAATCAACAAGCGTCATACTACTTGCCCCAAGAGGCCATCACAGCCTTGCCTACTATTGGCATGGCTGTGATTGGCCAGTGCAGCATGTGACCCAGCCTCTATATAAGCTTGGGTCACATTGCGCTGCACGTCACTCTGCTGATTCAAGCATAGGGAGAGGTTGCAGCTGCGACGTTAGGGCGAGATTAGGCAGATTAACTCCTCCAAAAGACTTCATTCTGTGATCGATCTGCAGCTGTGGATCATTGAAGTGCTAATATTGACTTGCTCACTTTTTTGAGGCTGCCCAGAGCGTTTTTAGATCACTTTTTTTCTGGGGTGATCGGCGGCCATCTTGTGACTTGTGGTGCGCCAGCACAAGCTATCACCAAGTGTATTTAACCATCAATAGTGTGGTTATTTTGTGCTATATCCTACATCAGCTGCAGGCTGAGCCTGTGTCACCGAAGTGCATTTAACCATCAACAGTCTGGTTATTTTTTGGCCATATACTACATCAGCTGCAGGCTGAGCCTGTGTCACCGAAGTGCATTTAACCATCAACAGTCTGGTTATTTTTTGGCCATATACTACATCTGGTGCAGGCTGAGCCTGTGTCACCCAAGTGCATTTAACCATCAACAGTGTGGTTATTTTTTGGCCATATACTACATCAGGGGCAAGTTGAGCCTGTCACCCAGCGCCTAAAAAATAGACCTGACATTTCTATTCAACCAAATCTGTACTGTTTTAGCTGGTCAAGTTATTTGTAGTGACCGTAAAAGCACACTTTTTGTTCTGGGTTGAAAAACTATTCCCATATTTGCCATTCTCAAAATAACTAGTTTCTGGTATATGAGGCCTACTTGAAATCTATCCCAAAAAGGATATTTTACATTGAAGGTGCTGATAGTGTCATTCAGAAAAACCTAAGACACACGCTACCGTGCAGATAGAAGTCTGATTCTGTGATTAAACCTATACCTGTCACACAGCGCAAAAAAAAAACAGGCCTCACATTTCTATTCAACCAAATCTGTACTGTTTTAGCTGGTCAAGTTATTTGTAGTGACCGTAAAAGTACATTTTTTTTTCTGGGTTAAAAAACTATTCCCAAATTTGCCATTCTCAAAATAACTAGTTTCTGGTATTTGAGGCCTACTTGAAATCTATCCCAAAAAGGATATCTTACATTGAAGGTGCTGATAATGTCATTCAGAAAAACCTAAGACACATGCTACCGTGCAGATAGAAGTCTGATTCTGTGATTAAACCTATACCTGTCACACAGCGCAAAAAAAAACAGGCCTCACATTTCTATTCAACCAAATCTGTACTGTTTTAGCTGGTCAAGTTATTTGTAGTGACCATAAAAGCACTTTTTTTTTTCTGGGTTGAAAAACTATTCCCAAATTTAAAAAAATAAGGGGTCTGTAGGTGCAGATCACTATGGCGAAATACATATATAAACGGAAAATGCAAATGTGATCGCACACTACATCCAGCACTCTGCCCTCCATGCTGGATGAGACATTGGTTTATATTTTGGCCAAAGCATAGTAAGCCACTCACCGCGTCAAGGTCGTCTCATGAGTGGTCCCTAACTCTTGTTCCTACCTGTTCATGGGCCATGACAGCCACATAAAATCCAGGGAATGCAGGTCAGCATGCAAGCCAAGTACACTTTGCTTGTAACCCCGTCCGGTGCCATTACAGCTTTCATCGGATCCAGGGATGCAAGTACCAACATGCATGCTGAACCCACCATATACTTCTCCTGGAGCCAGATGGCTAATGGTAGGTTCTATACAAGCAGACTCAGTTTTATACTGACTTTAAAACCAGCCTCAAGGACAGATTAACTGGTCAGGTGTGCAATGACTCCAAGGAGATCGCCACGCCTCCTATATATACTACAAAGAAAAAAATAAGGGGTTGGGTCAGCACAACCTGCCTGTAGGTGCAGATCACTATGGCGAAATACATATATAAACGGAAAATGCAAATGTGATCGCACACTACATCCAGCACTCTGCCCTCCATGCTGGATGAGACATTGGTTTATATTTTGGCCAAAGCATAGTAAGCCACTCACCGCGTCAAGGTCGTCTCATGAGTGGTCCCTAACTCTTGTTCCTACCTGTTCATGGGCCATGACAGCCACATAAAATCCAGGGAATGCAGGTCAGCATGCAAGCCAAGTACACTTTGCTTCTTTTTTTTTTTTTTTTTTCTTCGTAGTATATATAGGAGGCGTGGCGATCTCCTTGGAGTATAGAACCTACCATTAGCCATCTGGCTCCAGGAGAAGTATATGGTGGGTTCAGCATGCATGTTGGTACTTGCATCCCTGGATCCGATGAAAGCTGTAATGGCACCGGACGGGGTTACAAGCAAAGTGTACTTGGCTTGCTTGCTGACCTGCATTCCCTGGATTTTATGTGGCTGTCATAGAACCTACCATTAGCCATCTGGCTCCAGGAGAAGTATATGGTGGGTTCAGCATGCATGTTGGTACTTGCATCCCTGGATCCGATGAAAGCTGTAATGGCACCGGACGGGGTTACAAGCAAAGTGTACTTGGCTTGCATGCTGACCTGCATTCCCTGGATTTTATGTGGCTGTCATGGCCCATGAACAGGTAGGAACAAGAGTTAGGGACCACTCATGAGACGACCTTGACGCGGTGAGTGGCTTACTATGCTTTGGCCAAAATATAAACCAATGTCTCATCCAGCATGGAGGGCAGAGTGCTGGATGTAGTGTGCGATCACATTTGCATTTTCCGTTTATCTATTCCCAAATTTGCCATTCTCAAAATAACTAGTTTCTGGTATTTGAGGCCTACTTGAAATCTATCCCAAAAAGGATATCTTACATTGAAGGTGCTGATAGTGTCATTCAGAAAAACCTAAGACACACGCTACCGTGCAGATAGAAGTCTGATTCTGTGATTAAACCTATACCTGTCACACAGCGCAAAAAAAAACAGGACTCACATTTCTATTCAACCAAATCTGTACTGTTTTAGCTGGTCAAGTTATTTGTAGTGACTGTAAAAGCACACTTTTTGTTCTGGGTTGAAAAACTATTCCCAAATTTGCCATTCTCAAAATAACTAGTTTCTGGTATATGAGGCCTACTTGAAATCTATCCCAAAAACGATATCTTACATTGAAGGTGCTGATAGTGTCATTCAGAAAAACCTAAGACACACGCTACCGTGCAGATAGAAGTCTGATTCTGTGATTAAACCTATACCTGTCACACAGCGCAAAAAAAAAACAGGCCTCACATTTCTATTCAACCAAATCTGTACTGTTTTAGCTGGTCAAGTTATTTGTAGTGACCGTAAAAGCACTTTTTTTTTTCTGGGTTGAAAAACTATTCCCAAATTTGCCATTCTCAAAATTGTGGTGAACGGGAACAATGAGGAAAACATCTAATAAGGGACGCGGACGTGGACATGGTCGTGGTGGTGTTAGTGGACCCTCTGGTGCTGGGAGAGGACGTGGCCGTTCTGCCACAGCCACACGTACTAGTGAACCAACTACCTCAGGTCCCAGTAGCCAGCAGAATTTACAGCGATATTTGGTGGGGCCCAATGCTGTTCTAAGGATGGTAAGGCCTGAGCAGGTACAGGCATTAGTCAATTGGGTGGCCGACAGTGGATCCAGCAAGTTCACATTATCTCCCACACAGTCTTCTGCAGAAAGCGCACAGATGGCGCATGAAAACCAAGCCCATCGGTCTGTCACATCACCCCCATGCATATCAGGGAAACTGTCTGAGCCTCAAGTTATGCAGCAGTCTCTTATGCTGTTTGAAGACTCTGCTGCCAGGGTTTTCCAAGGGCATCCACCTAGCCCTTCCCCAGGGGTGGAAGAGATAGAATGCACTAACGCACAACCACTTATTTTTCCTGATGATGAGGACATGGGAATACCACCTCAGCACGTCTCTGATGATGACGAAACACAGGTGCCAACTGCTGCGTCTTTCTGCAGTGTGCAGACTGAACAGGAGGTCAGGGATCAAGACTGGGTGGAAGACGATGCAGGGGACGATGAGGTCCTAGACCCCACATGAAATGAAGGTCGTGCCACTGACTTTCACAGTTCGGAGGAAGAGGCAGTGGTGAGACCGAGCCAACAGCGTAGCAAAAGAGGGAGCAGTGGGCAAAATCAGAACACCCGCCGCCAAGAGACTCCGCCTGCTACTGACCGCCGCCATCTGGGACCGAGCACCCCAAAGGCAGCTTCAAGGAGTTCCCTGGCATGGCACTTCTTCAAACAATGTGCTGACGACAAGACCCGAGTGGTTTGCACGCTGTGCCATCAGAGCCTGAAGCGAGGCATTAACGTTCTGAACCTTAGCACAACCTGCATGACCAGGCACCTGCATGCAAAGCATGAACTGCAGTGGAGTAAACACCTTAAAAACAAGGAAGTCACTCAGGCTCCCCCTGCTACCTCTTCTGCTGCTGCCGCCTCGGCCTCTTCTGCTGCTGCCGCCGCCTCGGCCTCTTCTGCTGCTGCTGCTGCCGCCTCGGCCTCTTCCTCTGCCTCTGGAGGAACGTTGGCACCTGCCGCCCAGCAAACATGGGATGTACCACCAACACCACCACCTGCGTCACCAAGCATCTCAACCATGTCACACAGCAGCGTTCAGCTCTCCATCTCACAAATATTTGAGAGAAAGCGTAAATTCCCACCTAGCCACCCTCGATCCCTGGCCCTGAATGCCAGCATTTCTAAACTACTGGCCTATGAAATGCTGTCATTTAGGCTGGTGGACACACACAGCTTCAAACAGCTCATGTCACTTGCTGTCCCACAGTATGTTGTTCCCAGCCGCCACTACTTCTCCAAGAGAGCCGTGCCTTCCCTGCACAAACAAGTGTCCGATAAAATCAAGTGTGCACTGCGCAACGCCATCTGTGGCAAGGTCAACCTAACCACAGATACGTGGACCAGTAAGCACGGCCAGGGACGCAATATCTCCCTAACTGCACACTAGGTAAATGTAGTGGCGGCTGGGCCCCAGGCGGAGAGCTGTTTGGCGCACGTCCTTCCGCCGCCAAGGATCGCAGGGCAACATTCTTTGCCTCCTGTCTCCTCCTCCTCCTACTCAGCTTCCTCCTCCTCTTCTTCCACCTGCTCATCCAGTCAGCCACACACTTTCACCACCAACTTCAGCACAGCCCGGGGTAAAAGTCAGCAGGCCATTCTGAAACTCATATGTTTGGGGGACAGGCCCCACACCGCACAGGAGTTGTGGCGGGGTATAGAACAACAGACCGACGAGTGGTTGCTGCCGGTGAGCCTCAAGCCCGGCCTGGTGGTGTGCGATAATGGGCGAAATCTCGTTGCAGCTCTGGGACTAGCCGGTTTGACGCACATCCCTTGCCTGGCGCATGTGCTGAATTTGGTGGTGCAGAAGTTCATTCGCAACTACCCCGACATGTCAGAGCTGCTGCATAAAGTGCGGGCCGTCTGTTCGCGCTTCCGGCGTTCACACCCTGCCGCTGCTCGCCTGTCTGCGCTACAGCGTAACTTCGGCCTTCCCGCTCACCGCCTCATATGCGACGTGCCCACCAGGTGGAACTCCACCTTGCATATGCTGGACAGACTGTGCGAGCAGCAGCAGGCCATAGTGGAGTTTCAGCTGCAGCACGCACGGGTCAGTCGCACTGCGGATCAGACACACTTCACCACCAATGACTGGGCCTCCATGCGAGACCTGTGTGCCCTGTTGCGTTGTTTCGAGTACTCCACCAACATGGGCAGTGGCGATGACGCCGTTATCAGCGTTACAATACCACTTCTATGTCTCCTTGAGAAAAGACTTAGGGCGATGATGGAAGAGGAGGTGGCCCAGGAGGAAGAGGAGGAAGAGGGGTCATTTTTAGCACTTTCAGGCCAGTCTCTTCGAAGTGACTCAGAGGGAGGTTTTTTGCAACACCAGAGGCCAGGTACAAATGTGGCCAGACAGGGCCCACTACTGGAGGACGAGGAGGACGAGGATGAGGAGGAGGCGGAGGAGGATGAGGATGAAGCATGTTCACAGCGGGGTGGCACCCAAAGCAGCTCGGGCCCATCACTGGTGCGTGACTTGGGGGAAACTCAGGACGATGACGATACGCCTCCCACAGAGGACAGCTTGTCCTTACCTCTGGGCAGCCTGGCACACATGAGCGACTACATGCTGCAGTGCCTGCGCAACGACAGCAGAGTTGCCCACATTTTAACGTGTGCGGACTACTGGGTTGCCACCCTGCTGGATCTCCGGTACAAAGACAATGTGCCCACCTTACTTCCTACACTGGAGCGTGATAGGAAGATGCGCGAGTACAAGCGCACGTTGGTAGACGCGCTACTGAGAGCATTCCCAAATGTCACAGGGGAACCAGTGGAAGCCCAAGGCGAAGGCAGAGGAGGAGCAAGAGGTCGCCAACGCAGCTGTGTCACGGCCAGCTCCTCTGAGGGCAGGGTTAGCATGGCAGAGATGTGGAAAAGTTTTGTCAACACGCCACAGCTAACTGCACCACCACCTGATACGGAACGTGTTAGCAGGAGGCAACATTTCACTAACATGGTGGAACAGTACCTGTGCACACCCCTCCACGTACTGACTGATGGTTCGGCCCCATTCAACTTCTGGGTCTCCAAATTGTCCACGTGGCCAGAGCTAGCCTTTTATGCCTTGGAGGTGCTGGCCTGCCCGGAGGCCAGCGTTTTGTCTGAACGTGTATTCAGCACGGCAGGGGGCGTCATTACAGACAAACGCAGCCGCCTGTCTACAGCCAATGTGGACAAGCTGACGTTCATAAAAATGAACCAGGCATGGATCCCACAGGACCTGTCCATCCCTTGTGCAGATTAGATATTAACTACCTCCCCTTAACAATATATTATTCTACTCCAGGGCACTTCCTCATTCAATACTATTTTTAATTTCATTTTACCATTTTTATTGCGGGGCAACCCAAAGTTGAATGAACCTCTCCTCTGTCTGGGTGCCTGGGCCTAAATATGTGACAGTGGCCTGTTCCAGTGGTGGGTGACGTGAAGCCTGATTCTCTGCTATGACATGAAGACAGATTCTGCGCTGACATAAGGCCAGATTCTCTGTTACGGGACCTCTCTCCTCTGCCTGGGTCCCTGGGCCTAAATATGTGACAGTGGCCTGTTCCAGTGGTGGGTGACGTGAAGCCTGATTCTCTGCTATGACATGAAGACAGATTCTGCGCTGACATAAGGCCAGATTCTCTGTTACGGGACCTCTCTCCTCTGCCTGGGTGCCTGGGCCTAAATGTGTGACAGTGGCCTGTTCCAGTGGTGGGTGACGTGAAGCCTGATTCTCTGCTATGACATGAAGACAGATTCTGCGCTGACATAAGGCCAGATTCTCTGTTACGGGACCTCTCTCCTCTGCCTGGGTGCCTGGGCCTAAATGTGTGACAGTGGCCTGTTCCAGTGGTGGGTGACGTGAAGCCTGATTCTCTGCTATGACATGAAGACAGATTCTGTGCTGACATAAGGCCAGATTCTCTGTTACGGGACCTCTCTCCTCTGCCTGGGTGCCTGGGCCTAAATATGTGACAGTGGCCTGTTCCAGTGGTGGGTGACGTGAAGCCTGATTCTCTGCTATGACATGAAGACAGATTCTGCGCTGACATAAGGCCAGATTCTCTGTTACGGGACCGCTCTCCTCTGTCTGGGTGCCGGGGCCTAAATATGTGACAGTGGCCTCTTCCAGTGGTGGGTGACATGAAGCCAGATTCTCTGCTATGCATGAAGAGACTGATTCTCTGCTGACATGAAGCCAGATTCTTTGCTATGGCATGAAGAGACTGATTCTCTGCTGACGTGAAGCCAGATTCTCTGCTATGGGACCTCTGTCCAATTGATATTGGGTCATTTTTATTTTTTTAATTTTTATTTAAATTCATTTCCCTATCCACATTTGTTTGCAGGGGATTTACCTACATGTTGCTGCCTTTTGCAGCCCTCTAGCTCTTTCCTGGGCTGTTTTACAGCCTTTTTAGTGCCCAAAAGTTCGGGTCCCCATTGACTTCAATGGGGTTCGGGTTCGGGACGAAGTTCGGTTCGGGTTCGGATCCCGAACCCGAACATTTCCGGGAATTTCGGCCGAACTTCTCGAACCCGAACATCCAGGTGTTCGCTCAACTCTACTTAGGTTTCCATAGATCTGGATCGAAAATAATAGTTTGGTGGTCTCTGACACAGGACTCCTTTCATACGCGTTTCGAAACAACTTGCTTCTTCCTCAGTGGTCACAGTGAGGCATTTTATTCTCATTAGACATAACGAGCTTGCAAGATATATTAAGTCTGCTGATACAGAGATCCACATCATCTATGTGTATATCACACAAACCACGATATATTCTGCTTTGAACATTGTGAAATCTTCATCTATCAGCTTTATCTATGCAGCATTACTGACTGCTGGGTTCTATGCTATATCATTGGCAAACGTGGTTTATGAATCTGCTAGTGTCTGACATTTAAACACACCGGTCCTTAACTTGATAAACAGTATTACTCCTTTGGAGCATTCAATTGAACCCCACTCCATGAAGGAGAAAGACATCAAGTTTTTTTTAAGGATATTCATCTGCATTTTTTCAATAGGTTGTTTCTTTTTAGGTTGAAACGGAGACTCATTGTATTTTCTAATTGGCAGCAATTGCACCTTTGAATAGTGAGATGTTATCTATTGTTTGCATATTCCATTGTTTTCTAATTGGCAGCTGTTGTCCATATGTTTGCAAATCTCACAGATTATTCATATATACAGTACATACAGTTTTTGTGGATGGGGGGATTTGTTTAACGATGCTTTTAATAAGAATAAAATGCCTCACTCATGACCGTGTATGTGATTCGCACATGTGACTACCCACACAGTTTACAGCAAGGAAGAAGCACCTCCATACTCAGCGGTGCACACTCTAAAACCGCAAAGAAACTAATGGTTCACGATAAGAGCCTAAGTGAGGCATTTTATTCTTATTAGACATAACCAACTTGCAAGATATAGTAAGTCTGCTGATAACCGTGCTTTTAAAATATTTTCTATTTCAGTTCTTTTAATATTCATGTATTTGATATGTATTTGGGCTAATAAATGTTTATGCATTTTACACGGACTCTATCTTTTCCATACCAGAAGGAGGTGTGCCTGCCCTATTTATTATTGTTGTACTCTATATTTGCTGGATTGAGGGTGATCCAGAGAGCAGAGAACTCTCCATTATCCATCCCTTTATAGTGTGAGCCCTTCCATACCTAGTTTTTCTCCAGGTTTAAAGATTGACCCTTTTTGTTTGAGAAGAGAAGACAGGGCCTGTCTGTCCATAGTGGTGAGATTGTGGTTAAACTTATATTTACCCAAACTCATGTCTTTTTTGAAGGAAGTAACATCTCGTTGGACAAGGTTTGCAAAAGTTTCAATTGCTGGGTAATTTTTTGGAGGCACAAAGTTACTTTTGTTACATTTACCTAATTCGAGAATAGAAATATGTGATGAAGACTGTACTCTCTCCCTCTCTCTAGTATGTACATTTTTTGAAATGTAAACCTTAAGACAAACATTTTTGAAAAGTCTCTGCAGGTCCATATCAAGTTGAAAAGTGTCTAGGTGGCAGGAGCGACAATAGGATAGGCCCTTCTGTAGTAGAGACAGTTCAGCTGGTCCTAAAGTTTGTGAGGAAATATTGATGACCAAAGATTGTACCTGAGATCTCATTGTGACTTGTGTAGTGTCTCTCGTACTCATGGATCCTCCTCTTTCTCCCTTTCTTCCTCCTCTCGTGGGGCGTTGTTCAATTGCTCTAGATGCTAGTTGGGTGTTACCACTTTATCCTGAATGTGATCAGTCCATCGAAGAGGAACCCAACCTAGAGTGATATGATTGGGAAAAGGTTGAATTAGGTCACCTTTATTTTATAGTCTCATCCTTAATAAATCTAGTAGATTTCTTATGGCTATACTTGATGAATGTTTACAATGTGGATACTTACCTTGAGAAACCTTGCCAGTCCTGAAATCAACCTTTTTCTCATCAGTAGTACGAGTGAAGCGTGAACTTCATACACATTATGTTTTCTAATAATTAACACTGGGATATATAGACATACAAAGTTGTCTTGTACTGATGCACATGACCATAGGCTGTGATTTTTTAATTTTCTATTTTCTGTAACATTCTGTATTCTCAGATTTTGCTGTAGTTTGACAAAGGCCAATATAGGCCAAAACGTCATGAATTGTACAGCCGCGTATAAAATAAAGATATCACTTTTGGATCAAGATTATTTTGTGCTGGAGTTTTGTACATTTTATTTTTAAGATACTGTCACTCGCCACTCCCACCTGGAAATAGTAAAATAATGGCTTATGACACCGATAGAGGAAGATCTGCCAAACATAGTCTAGCAGCAGGATGGCACTCTTCCTGATTTCTGGTTGGATGTACCCCGATTCCTGAATGAAACTCTACCAGAACGTTAGATAAATGATTCAGCAATGTTGCACTGGCCTCCATGATCACCAGATCTCAGTGTATCCGCCCCCAGCCACAGGATCTAAATGACCTGAAACAATGCTACACTGAAAAAGTGGAGTCCATGTCCGAAGATACAGATAGAACAGGACTACTGCCTAGACATCTGCTGTGTCACCAGTAGAATTCACATCAAACATTTGTAGTGTATAGATAAAACTTAGAAAGACAGTGTATATTTTCATGTTAATAAATTTGTGCTTTGTTCTCTCAGTTATGAATACTTAGGCTATAATTTTGCACCATTATTTTTGAATCACCCTATATGTACAGTATTATTTTCCATACAATGAGAGTTTATGCATGCATTTATTCCCCACCCTCCAGAAAACCAGCACTGTAGGAGATTTTAAAAAAAAAAAAGGGAACAAAGAAAGGCAACTAATCACATCACATTTATTTTTACTTTATTTTGTATCCTTTTCCGACCAGAATTTCCATTCCTTCTGGAACGATCACAGTCTATTTTATACAGTGTATTCTTTCTAATCTGATTACTTTATTTATATATTGATACCACATGGAAATACTTGGTGGATCTGCTGCCATCAATATTTTTGCAATGACTTTTCAGGCATAAAATAAAAATTTGGAAATAACTTTTTGTTGGATTGCACAGTCTTTGTAAATTTTGCTATTTTATCTGGGTTATAATATAGCCTATGGCCAATAATAAAAATGTGAAATCCACATAGCTCAACTTGTGTACAGTCTTGGTATAGATTTAAGTCTTTCAGCAGTTTTGACCCTGCAGAACTGCTGACAGTGCTAAGTGTGGTTGTGGACAGGTGTATGTACATACCTTTATGGATGCTTTTATCAGCAGGTTGTTAAGGTTCAGATAGCCAAACGGCTAATGGATTCCCGTTTAAGGTCTGATTTAAAATATAACGTTTACTTGATATTCTTTAAAAAATACACGGGAAGACAGAAAAGAAAAAAGTGTCTTACAAATTAAAGTGCTCTTGTGCTTGGCAGCAATGAGATACTTCATTTATTAATAATTACTGCTTTTGTTTGCAGTCTCTTTCCTTAGTGTAACTACTACTCTGTCCTGAGGAATTGATCCTAATCTATTTCCCTACTCCGGTTTGATAGGAGTATGACGAGATGACAACTCTCTGTCAACCCTGCACCGGAGTAACTTGAGTGTATATACCTCTATCCCTTTATTCCTCTTAATGGATTGAGTGTTGCCGTTTGTATCGGCTAACCCAGTGTCTGCAGCGCACCGGGAGCCGAACACCAAACACAACCGCACTGATTTAAAACCTAACTTGCACCTCCCCCGACATGTTTCACCACAGATGTGGCGTCTTCAGGGGCAATGGAGCTACTATCAACAAGATCGCCATGTGATTTGGCATTTATATATCGTATGGGTGGATCTTTCCCTTCCTATTTACCAATGAGTTACCGGCGATCGCATGATAGTCACATAGTTGGGCTAATAAATTCCATTTTTATGCTTGGTCAGTCAACGGACTAGCCAGTGTTTGTAAAGAGTATGCGCCTGCGTATGAACTTGTCCCTTTATTCCGCCTACCTTTTCCGATTACAATGCATGTCTTGCCAGGATAGATTCTCAGTGCGAACACTAAGTATGGGCACATGCGCACCACACTCCATATCGCTTCCCCATGGTTTGTCCCTACTACGCATGCCCACACACTTAGCTCATGAACTTCAAAGAAATCCACGATCAAAACACCTATGTACATGCGTTCATACTCAGTAATTCCTGGGATCTTTTATTCCTACTCTCCGCTTCATCTACCAATTCAAAGTCGGGGCGCATGCGTCCATACTCTGATAGTACCTCGTGAGTTGTTCCTCCTGCGCATGTCCACCGACTTAGTCTCTAGATTTACCAGGATTCTCCCAAGTCCATACTTTTATATACTTTATGTCCCTATTCTTGTAGATTTCCAGTGTATGATTTCCACCACATGTGTTCCTTTTTCGATTTCATCACCTTATATTTATCTCCACATTACATTTGAGGGACTCCAGGCATATTACACTTATTCTCCCTTTTATTCTCATAAGAGATGATGAGATATGCCGTATAATCAAAAAATACTGGCACATAATACGATCTGACAGAGATCTAGGGATGATTCTTACCCCATATCCATCCATAACATACAGAAGAGGCCCGAATCTCAAGGACCAGCTGGTCCATAGTCACCTGGTAGAAGAAAAAATCCAACCTGCCGAAAAAAGGGAAAAATACAAGGGATCATCACCATGTGGGAACTGCTCCTTCTGTAAATATATACCTCGTATCAAGAAATTCACAAACCCTGGAGACAAGAAAGAATATGAAATTAGACAACTAATAACATGTAGAACACAAGGAGTTATTTATATAGCTGCCTGCCCATGCCCAAAACTGTATGTGGGCAAAACTATGCAAGAGCTGAGACGCCGAATCTCAGGACATTTAAGCACAATTGAAACAGATAAAGATACCCCTCTGGCTAGACATGTTAAATACCTACATGGGAACCAGAGCTCGATACTAAGATTCTGGGGAATAGAAAAGATATCCATGGGACCAAGAGGAGGTAATCTAGATAAAAAACTGTTACAATGTGAAGCCCGTTGGATTGATAGACTAAACATTATGAGTCCTTATGGACTGAATGAAGGTTTTTCATTCGCAGCATTCATCTAGTATGAAATTATATTTGTATATAAAAAGGAAACCTAGTATATTGAAGTATATAGACATACATTTAAATAAATTAAAATACAAGAAATAAAAGGAAGAGCTCTAGAGAAAATAAGTAAGGCCAATTACCATCTAGGTCAGTATCATCTATAGGATTTCCAGCAGTATAGTATGCATCTTATAACCTATATATAGAAAAATCACAAAAAGGAAAAAAACTAAAATATATATAAAATAGGTCATAGATAGGATTGGTACCACTGTAGAACACCTTTAAGAGATATTCTACCAAGTATAATAGTACTATATGTTGTTATATTCTATCAAGTATAACAGCAGTATATGTCCTGTAAAATAGGATGGATTTGTATCTCCTGTGGAATACAAAATATAACATCAGACATAACAGCAATAATCTGACAGGATGGATTTGAAATCCCCTATGGAACATAAAATATCCATAAAAAATTCCCTTTATCCCCTCTTCCTCCTCCCTCCTTTCTCCATCCAGGAAAATTGCATGATTTTCTATCTACATGCTGGAGCTCTCCTAATCTCTTATGAGAATAAAAGGGAGAATAAGTGTAATATGCCTGGAGTCCCTCAAATGTAATGTGGAGATAAATATAAGGTGATGAAATCGAAAAAGGAACACATGTGGTGGAAATCATACACTGGAAATCTACAAGAATAGGGACATAAAGTATATAAAAGTATGGACTTGGGAGAATCCTGGTAAATCTAGAGACTAAGTCGGTGGACATGCGCAGGAGGAACAACTCACGAGATACTATCAGAGTATGGACGCATGCGCCCCGACTTTGAATTGGTAGATGAAGCGGAGAGTAGGAATAAAAGATCCCAGGAATTACTGAGTATGGACGCATGCACATAGGTGTTTTGATCGTGGATTTCTTTGAAGTTCATGAGCTAAGTGTGTGGGCATGCGTAGTAGGGACAAACCATGGGGAAGTGATATGGAGTGTGGTGCGCATGTGCCCATACTTAGTGTTCGCACTGAGAATCTATCCTGGCAAGACATGCATTGTAATCGGAAAAGGTAGGCGGAATAAAGGGACAAGTTCATACGCAGGCGCATACTCTTTACAAACACTGGCTAGTCCGTTGACTGACCAAGCATAAAAATTGAATTTATTGGCCCAACTATGTGACTATCATGCGATCGTCGGTAACTCATTGGTAAATAGGAAGGGAAAGATCCACCCATACAATATATAAATGCCAAATCACATGGCGATCTTGTTGATAGTAGCTCCATTGCCCCTGAAGACGCCACATCTGTGGTGAAACATGTCGGGGAAACTGCAAGTTAGGTTTTAAATTAGTGCGGTTGTGTTTGGTGTTCGGCTCCCGGTGCGCTGCAGACACTGGGTTAGCCGATACAAACGGCAACACTCAATCCATTAAGAGGAATAAAGGGATAGAGGTATATACACTCAAGTTACTCCGGTGCAGGGTTGACAGAGAGTTGTCATCTCGTCATACTCCTATCAAACCGGAGTAGGGAAATAGATTAGGATCAATTCCTCAGGACAGAGTAGTAGTTACACTAAGGAAAGAGACTGCAAACAAAAGCAGTAATTATTAATAAATGAAGTATCTCATTGCTGCCAAGCACAAGAGCACTTTAATTTTAAGACACTTTTTTCTTTTCTGTCTTCCCGTATATTTTTTAAAGAATATCAAGTAAACGTTATATTTTAAATCAGACCTTAAACGGGAATCCATTAGCCGTTTGGCTATCTGAACCTTAACAATTTAAATCCCGGGTCCAAAGGGTCCCTGAAGGGAAATTTTATCAGCAGGAGCACTGTGAAAAAGAACTTTTGATCCAGCATGTGCTGCTTCGCTCCCTGGATGCTTTAAGGCCCCCGTACACATTAATGTATTGTCAGTTGAACCCGCCATTCTAAGTGAGTTTGGAGGACAGTCGAATGTAGGTGCGGAGTTCCTGACTCTTATCCTACAGATGATGTCAGGGGAGAGAAGGATCGGGCAAATATAATCCTTTTGTTCTCCTGGGAGACAAGCTGCCAGAGGTATCTGACAGAAGCTTTCTCCTCTGTCCACATTGAATACACATACATGTTCGGGTGAACCAAACATGTATGTGTTTGGGGATGTCTGGAGGGAGTCTAATGAATGTGTATGGCCAGAATTAACCCTCTAAACCAGGCATGCTCTACCTGCGGCCCTCCAGCTGTTGCAAAACTACAACTCCCATCATTCCCTGACAGCCTACAGTTATCATCCTACAGAAGGGCATTGTGGGAGTTATAGTTTTACAACAGCTGGAGGGCCACAGGTTGAGCATCCCTGATCTAAACTATATGATTAAACAAGCTGTTGATTACTCTAAAGATTGTATCGTAAATTTAAATTAGCCAATTTTATACAACATGCAAGAATGCTGAAAATACTACTAGTCTCAGTAATGCAATTCTATTAAAGGGGTTCTGCACTTTGTTTTAACTGATGATCTATCCTCTGGATAGATCATCAGCTTCTGATCGGCGGGGGTCCGACACCTGGGACCCCCGCCGATCAGCTCTTTGAGAAGGCAGCGGCGCTCCAGTAGCGCCACGGCCTTCTCACGGTTTACCGCCGGCCGAATGATGTCACAACTAGTATCAACTAGCGTGGGCGCGGCTAAGCTCCATTCAAGTGAACAGAGCTTAGCCCCGCCCATGCTAGTTGATACTAATCGTGACATCAGTGGGCCGGCGGTAATCAGTGAGAAGGCCGCGGCGCTACTGGAGCGCCGCTGCCCTCTAAAACCGCAGATCGGCAGGGGTCCCAGGTGTCGGACCCCCGCCGATTAGAAGCTGATGATCTATCCAGAGGATAGATCATCAGTTAAAACAAAGTGCAGAACCCCTTTAACACATGGTATAAATAAATGTTATTATGTTATTTTTTAATGTAATTTTTGATGTTGTGAGCTATATTGATTCCTAGGTATTTTTGGTAAATGCTTGGCCTTGTCCCATTAACTGTAGTTTGGGTATAAAGGAACAGTCCGACTATGAGGACATAATAAGAGATTTGATTTGGACTAGTTAATATTGGTACTGTATATTTCATAAATATTGAAAACATTTATAATACTATAAATGAGTTATCCTATGATTAAGTTAAAAATGAAAATCAGGCATCATATAGTAAATGACAATCTCTTTCTAACAAAACTAGAACCAGCCCTGTACTTGGATTCAGAGATCTCCCCATTCATTCCTCTGATAGACATATACACTGCCTGTCCAAAAAAAAAAGTCGCCACCTGGATTTAACTAAGCAAATAGTTATGAGCCTCCTATTGGATAATTACTGTATGGGCGATTATCTTTCAATTGGCAGCAAGTTATTTAACTCCAACTGGTACAATGAGTTGCTTCTCATTTCTTAAACAACCATGTTGAAAGACACATCTCATGGTCGTGGAAAAGATGTTAGTCTGTTTGAGAAGGTTCAAATCATTGGCATGCATCAAGTAGGGAAAACATATAAGGAGATTGCAGAAACTACTAAAATTGGGTTAAGACAGAAAGAGTGGTTCAGGGAGCATGAGACATCATTTTCACACATGGATTGGCCACCACAGAGTCCAGACGTTAACCCCATTGAGAATCTTTGGGATGTGCTGGAGAAGGCTTTGCGCAGCAGTCAGACTCTACTATCATCAATGCAAGTTCTTGGTGAAAAATTAATGCAACACTGGATGGAAATAAATCTTGTGACATTGCAGAAGCTTATCGAAACAATGCCACAACGAATGTGTGCCGTAAACAAAGCTAAAGGCGGTCCAATTAAATATTAGGCAATTTTTTGGGGCTGACTTTTTTTGGGGACAGACAGTGTGTATATATATATATATATATATATATATATATATATATTGTGGGGATTCGATCTCGCTCTGGTAGGCAGGTTAGCGGACGCAGTAAAGAGGCAACCAAAAAGTCTTCAACTTAAGCAGTTCAGTGTTTATTCACACAGAAGGTAAAACAAAATGACAGTTCGCAGTCTTGGTGTTCATTCACACCATGGAAAGTCCACTGAACAAAACATTCACCTTGTGAGCAGTTTTTCATCAGTGGTTCCCAGCAGGCTTTAGAGGCCTGTTTTCCAGCATGCGGCTCTCAGCCCTTTAGCACGGCACATAGCTTCAGATCCCAAACACAGGGACTCCACAGCTTCACTGTGAGATGGAGGATAATCCACAACACCTGACAGTGCTGACTGCTTTTTATAAGCCTCCCAAGACCCGGCCTAAAACGTGGGGAGTAGCCACCCACCCAGCACTTTGGCTACTCCCAGATCAACTTTACAGCCATACTAACCAGCTGAAGTGTCAAGCTGTAATAATGACATTTCAGGGAAAAAAACGTCTCTTACCTCACAGAGACCATGAACCTCGGTGATACATACCGCCCATCAATGACGAACCCTTGTTCCTTCCTACAATATATACAACTCAGGAGGCAGTTGAAGGATGAAATTGAGCATGTGCGGCCATCTCTGTGATCAGGACAAAGAAATAAAGAAAAAAATCAAACAGCAGGTGGCACTATACTACAGATACATATTATTGAATAGCTCAGTCGCTATGCTAAATTTTTAATTACCTGCTATTACAGAAGTATTCAGATCCAGGTGCTGGTTTGAAAACTGTAGAGTATTTTTCATGGGACGACCCCTTTAACCATGCAGTTACATGATTCTCAATGAAGCATAATGCTACTAGCAAATATTAAGATTTTTTTCCACTTTTGTCTTATTTTTAAGCCATGAATTTTCGATTCAGCATGCATTATGGAAGCAACAGGAAAGACAAGAAAAAGAGTGAGGGCAACAATGTCTTGTTACAAATCTCAACCTAAAAGGCTGAGAAATAGAAAAATGAATGACTCCTCTAGCAATTGGTCCAATGAAGTTTTCTCCAATGACGTTTTCTTCTAATGCCAGATGGTATCATACTTATGAAACGAAGATCAATTCTACAGTGCCACCTTCTATCCCTTATTAGCAATGCTCAACTGCATGTTAATAAAGAACTATAAAAAAATTTGAATAGTAGATTTAATAGGTATAAGGTCTGTCTGATCATTGGGTGTAAGGGTAGAAATGACAGTCTGTGAATATAGTTGTCTAGATACTCTCAATACAAATGACCACAAATCCATTCAAAAGCAGAGATTTACCTTTCTTCCCCAACTCTTGTAAAAAAGTTAATATAATTCATGGATCCAGTAGCTTTAAATTTAGCTCATTAATCTTCAAAAAAATGGATACACATATCATACAAATAATCTTCTTGTACAATAGCGATCACCAATAAAATAACATAGTCTCATAACTAGAGTTAAGCGAACCCGAACTGTAAAGTTCGGGTTCGTACCGAACTTTAGGTTTTTTGGCACCCGGACCCGAACCCGAACATTTACGTAAAAGTTCGGGTTCGGTGTTCGGCGCTTTCTTGGCGCTTTTTGAAAGGCTGCACAGCAGCCAATCAACAAGCGTCATACTACTTGCCCCAAAAGGCCATCACAGCCATGCCTACTATTGGCATGGCTGTGATTGGCCAACTGCAGCATGTGACCCAGCCTCTATTTAAGCTGGAGTCACGTAGCGCCGCCTGTCACTCTGCTCGGATTAGTGTAGGGAGAGGCTGCAGCTGCTGTGAGGGAGAGATCAGGGAGAAATCTTATCAAGAAGTTCTTTTTTTACTCGGCGATCTACAGCAAATGTGTTTTGTGGGTGCAGTGCACAATTTTTTGGAGAAATCTTATCAAGAACTGCTTTTTTTACTCAGCAATCTACAGCAAATGTGTTTTGTGGGTGCACTGCCCTGAGCCAACTACTGCTGAAAACGAACTTTTGTCAATATCAATACATAATTGGCAGCCATTTAATGCAACGATAGTGCACCAGCACAGGCTATCTGCATGTCTGCTAGTCCAGAAGTACAGCTTTTTGCTTACTGGGGTTAAAAAAAACCTTTTTTTCATATAGTGCACATCTAGGAATAGACGTGCATAAGTGAGTGTCACATTTAGGCCAGAAATACATCTTTTTGATAACTGGGGTGAAAAAACCCTCTAATATACTGCACATCTGGGATTAGACAAGCATAAGTGACTGTCACATTTGGGACAGAAATACATCATTTTGCTTACTGGGGTGAAAAAACCCTCTAATATACTGCACATCTGGAATTAGACGTGCATAAGTGACTGTCACATTTAGGCCAGAAATACAGCTTTTTGGTTACTGGGGTGAAAAAACCCTCTGATATGTTTCACATCTGGGATTACACGTGCATAAGTGAGTGTCACATTTAGGCCAGAAATACATCTTTTTGCTTCACTGGGTGAAAAAACCCTCTAATATACTGCACATCTGGGATTAGACGTGCATAAGTGACTGTCACATTTAGGCCAGAAATACATCTTTTTGCTTACTGGGGTGAAAAAACCCTCTAATATACTGCACATCTGGGATTAGACGTGCATAAGTGAGTGTCACATTTAGGCCATAAATACGGCTTTTTGGTTACTGGGGTAAAAAAAACCTTTGATATACTGCACATCTGGGATTAGACGTGCATAAGTGACTGTCACATTTAGGCCACACATACGGCTTTTTTTTTACTGGGGTTAAAAAACCCTCTAATATACTGCATATCTGGGATTAGATGTGCCTAAGTGACTGTCACATTTAGGCCAGAAATACGGCTTTTTGCTTACTACGGTGAAAAAAACCTTTAATATACTGCACATCTGGGATTAGACGTGCATAAGTGAGTGTCACATTTAGGCCAGGAATACATCTTTTTGCTTACTGGGGTGAAAAAACCCTCTAATATACTGCACATCTGGGATTAGACGTGCATAAATGAGTGTCACATTTTTAGGCCAGAAATACATCTTTTTGCTTACTGGGGTGAAAAAACCCTCTAATATACTGCACATGTGGGATTAGACATGCATAAGTGAGTGTCACATTTAGGCCAGAAATACGGCTTTTTGGTTACTGGGGTGAAAAAACCCTCTGATATACTGCACATCTGGGATTAGACGTGCATAAGTGACTGTCACATTTTGGCCAGAAATACGGCTTTTTAGTTACTGGGGTGAAAAAACCCTCTGATATACTGCACATCTGGGATTAGACGTGCATAAGTGACTGTCACATTTAGGCCATAAATACGGCTTTTTGGTTACTGGGGTGAAAAAACCCTCTGATATACTGCACATCTGGGATTAGACATGCATAAGTGACTGTCACATTTAGGTCAAAAATACGGCTTTTTGGATACTGGGGTGAAAAAACTCTGATATATACTGCAAATCTGGGATTAGACGTGCATAAGTGAGTGTCACAATTAGGCCAGAAATACGGCTTTTTGGTTACTGGGGTTAAAAAAAAACAACTCTGATATATACTGCACACCTCGGATTAGACGTGCATAAGTGACTGTCACATTTAGGCCAGAAATACGGCTTTTTGGTTACTGGGGTTAAAAAAAAAAACCTCTGATATACTGCACATCTGGGATTAGACGTGCATAAGTGACTGTCACATTTTGGCCAGAAATACAGCTTTTTAGTTACTGGGGTTAAAAAAATACCTCCGATATACTGCACATCTGGGATTAGAAGTGCATAAGTGACTGTCACATTTAGGCCAGAAATACGGCTTTTTGGTTACTGGGGTGAAAAAACCCTCTTATATACTGCACATCTGGGATTAGACGTGCATAAGTGACTGTCACATTTTGGCCAGAAATACGGCTTTTTGGTTACTGGGGTGAAAAACCCCTCTGATATACTGCACATCTGGGATTTGACGTGGATAAGTGACTGTCACATTTAGGCCAGAAATACATCTTTTTGCTTACTGGGGTGAAAAAACCCCTCTAATATACTGCACATCTGGGAATAGACGTGCATAAGTGAGTGTCACATTTAGGCCAGAAATGCATCTTTTTGCTTACTGGGGTGAAAAAACCCTCTAATATACTGCACATCTGGGATTTGACATGCATAAGTGAGTGTCACATTTAGGCCAGAAATACGGCTTTTTGGTTACTGGGGTGAAAAAACCCTCTGATATACTGCACATCTGGGATTAGACGTGCATAAGTGACTGTCACATTTTGGCCAGAAATACGGCTTTTTGGTTACTGGGGTGAAAAAACACTCTGATATACTGCACATCTGGGATTAGACGTGCATAAGTGACTCACATTTAGGCCAGAAAAACATCTTTTTGCTTACTGGGGTGAAAAAACCCTCTAATATACTGCACATCTGGGATTAGACGTGCATAAATGAGTGTCACATTTAGGCCAGAAATGCATCTTTTTGCTTACTGCGGTGAAAAACCCCTCTAATATACTGCACATCTGGGATTAGACGTGCATAAGTGACTGTCACATTTTGGCCAAAAATACGGCTTTTTGGTTACTGGGGTTAAAAAAATAAAACCTCTGATATATACTGCACATCTGGGATTAGATGTGCATAAGTGACTGTCACATTTAGGCCAGAAATACGGCTTTTTGGTTACTGGGGTGAAAAAACCCTATGATATACTGCACATCTGGGATTAAACGTGCATAAGTGAGTGTCACATTTTGGCCAGAAATACGGCTTTTTGGTTGCTGGGGTGAAAAATCCCTCTAATATACTGCACATCTGGGATTAGACATGCATAAGTGACTGTCACATTTAGGCCAGAAATACGCCTTTTTGGTTACTGGGGTGAAAAAACCCTCTGATATACTGCACATCTGGGATTAGATGTGCATAAGTGACTGTCACATTTAGGCCAGAAATACGGCTTTTTTGGTTACTGGGTTGAAAAAACCCTCTAATATACTGCACATCTGTGATTAGAGGTACATAACTGACTGTCACATTTAGGCCAGAAATACGGCTTTTTGGTTACTGGGGTGAAAAAACCCTCTGATATATACACTGCACATCTGGGATTAGACGTGCATAAGTGACTGTCATATTTAGGCCAGAAATACGGCTTTTTGGTTACTTGGGTAAAAAAACCCTCTGATATACTGCACATCTGGGATGAAACGTGCATAAGTGACGGTCACATTTTGGCCAGAAATACGGCTTTTTGGTTACTGGGGTGAAAAAAAACCTCTGATATACTGTACATCTGGGATTAGACGTGCATAAATTACTGTGAAATTTAGGCCACAAATACCGCTGTCATATAGAGTTTTAAAAAAAGAGTGCAATACCCTACATCAGGGTTTTTATTGGCGGTTAATTATTTTTAACAGACTTAACCACTTTTTACTTTGCTTTGTGAACGCTAACTATGAGGCAAACATCTAATAAGGGACGCGGTCGTGGTGGTGGTGTTGGTGGAGCCTCTGGTGCAGGGAGAGGACGTGGCCGTTCTGCCACAGCTGCATGTCCTACTGAAACTACTACCTCAGGTCCCAGTAGCCGCCAAAATCTACAGCGATATTTGGTCGGGCCTAATTCCGTTCTAAGGATGGTATAGCCTGAGCAAGTACAGGCGCTAGTCAATTGGGTGGCCGACAGTGGATCCAGCACGTTCACATTATCTCCCACCCAGTCTTCTGCAGAAAGCGCACAGGTGGCGCCTGAAACCCATGCCCATCAGTCTGTCACATCACCCCCGTGCATATCGGAGAACCTGTCTGAGCCTCAAGTCATGCAGCAGTCTCTTATGCTGTTTGAAGACTCTGCTGGCAGGGTTTCCCAAGGGCATCCACCTAGCCCTTCCCCAGGGGTGGAAGACATAGAATGCACTGACGCACAACCACTTATGTTTCCTGATGAGGACATGGGAATACCACCTCAGCACGTCTCTGATGATGACGAAACACAGGTGCCAACTGCTGCGTCTTTCTGCAGTGTGCAGACCGAAAAGGAGGTCTGGGAGAAAGACTGGGTGGAAGACGATGCAGGAGACGATAAGGTCCTAGACCCCACATGGAATGAAGGTCGTGCCACTGACTTTCAGAGTTTGGAGGAAGAGGCAGTGGTGAGACCGAGCCAACAGCGTAGCAAAAGCGGGAGCAGGGTGCAAAAGCAGAGCAGCCGTCGCCAAAACAGTTCGCCTGCTACTGGCCACGGTCACCAGGGACCGAGCACACCAAAGGCAGCTTCAAGGAGTTCCCTGGCATGGCACTTCTTCACACAATGTGCTGACGACAAGACCCGAGTAGTTTGCACGCTGTGCCATCAGAGCCTGAAGCGAGGCATTAACGTTCTGAACCTTAGCACAACCTGCATGACCAGGCATCTACATGCGAGACATGGGCTGCAGTGGAGTAAGCACCTTCAAAACCAAGAAAGGGCTCAGGCCCCTCCTGCTCCCTCTTCTGCTGTTGCCTCGGCCTCTTCCTCCGCCTCTGGAGGAACGTTGGCACCTGCCGCCCAGCAAACAGAGGATGTGCCACTAACAACACCACCTCCGTCACCAAGCATCTCCCCCATGTCACACGGAAGCGTTCAGCTCTCCATCTCACAAACCTTTGAGAGAAAGCGTAAACTCCCACCTAGCCACCCTCGATCCCTGGCCCTGAATGCCAGCATTTCTAAACTACTGGCCTTTGAAATGCTGTCATTGAGGCTGGTGGAGACAGACAGCTTCAAACAGCTCATGTCGCTTGCTGTCCCACAGTACGTCGTTCCCAGCCGCCACTACTTCTCCAGGAGAGCTGTGCCCTCCCTGCACAACCAAGTATTGGATAAAATCAAGTGTGCACTGCGCAACGCCATCTGTGGCAAGGTCCACTTAACCACAGATACATGGACCAGTAAGCACGGCCAGGGACGCTATATCTCCCTAACTGCACACTGGGTAAATGTAGTGGCGGCTGGGCCCGAGGCGGAGAGCTGTTTGGCGCACGTCCTTCCGCAGGAGTTGTGGCGGGGTATAGAACAACAGACCGACGAGTGGTTGCTGCCAGTGAGCCTCAAGGCCGGCCTGGTGGTGTGTGATAATGGGCGAAATCTCGTTGCAGCTCTGGGACTAGCCGGTTTGACGCACATCCCTTGCCTGGCGCATGTGCTGAATTTGGTGGTGCAGAAATTCATTCACAGCTACCCTGACATGTCAGAGCTGCTGCGTAAAGTGCGGGCCGTCTGTGCGTGCTTCCGGCGTTCTCCTCCTGTCGCCGCTCGGCTGTCTGCTCTACAGCGTAACTTCGGCCTTCCCGCTCACCGCCTCATATGCGACGTGCCCACCAGGTGGAACTCCACCTTGCACATGCTGGACAGACTGTGCGAGCAGCAGCAGGCCATAGTGGAGTTTCAGCTGCAGCACGCACAGGTGAGTCGCACTGCAGAACAGCACCACTTCACCACCAATGACTGGGGCTCCATGCGAGACCTGTGTGCCCTGTTGCGCTGTTTCGAGTTCTCCACCAACATGGCCAGTGGCGATGACACCGTTATCAGCGTTACAATACCACTTCTATGTCTCCTTGAGAAAACACTTAGGGCGATGATGGAAGAGGATGTGGCCCAGGACGAGGAGGAGGAAGAGGGGTCATCTCTAAAACTTTCAGGCCAGTCTTTTAGAAGTGGCTCAGAAAGAGGATTTTTGCAACAGCAGAGGCCAAGTACAAATTTGGCCAGCCAGGGCCTACTACTGGAGGACGAGGAGGAGGAGGATAAGGAGGAGGAGGAGGATGGGGATGAAGCATGTTCACAGCAGGGTGGCATCCAACTCAGCTCGGGCCCATCACTGGTGCGTGGCTGGGGGGATACGGAGGACGCAGACGATACGCCTCCCACAGAGGACAGCTTGTCCTTACCTCTGGGCAGCCTGGCACACATGAGCGACTACATGCTGCAGTGCCTGCTCAACGACAGCAGAGTTGCCCACATTTTAACGTGTGCTGACTACTGGGTGGCCACCCTGCTGGATCCCTGTTACAAAGACAATGTACCGTCCTTAATTCCCTCACTGGAGCGTAAACGGAAGATGCGTGACTATAGGGGCACGCTGGTAGAAGCGCTTCTGAGAGCATTCCCGACTGACGCCGGGGGACAAGTGGAAGCACAAGGCGAAGGCAGGGGAGGAGGAAGAGGTCGCCAACGCAGCTGTGTAAGCGCCAGGACCTCAGAAGGCATGGTTAGCATGGTCGACATGTGGAAAGCTTTGTCACCTTGCCGCAACAACCGCCCCCAACTGCTGATATGGAGCGTGTTAGCAGGAGGCAGCATTTGAACAACATGATGGAACAGTACCTGTGCACACGCCTACACGTACTGACTGATGGTTCTGCCCCATTCATTTTCTGGGTCTCCAAATTGTCCACATGGCCAGAGCTTGCCCTGTATGCCTTGGAGGTGCTGGCCTGCCCTGCAGCCAGTGTACTCTCTGAACGTGTATTTAGCACGGCAGGAGGCGTCATTACAGACAGACGCAGCCGCCTGTCCACAACCAACGTAGACAAGCTCACGTTCATTAAAATGAACCAGGCTTGGATCCCTCAGGACTTGTCTGTACCTTGTGCAGAATAGACAGTTCTAACAGCCTCAACCATCCATCCTTGTACTCAAGTGCACTTATTCCTTTTTTTTTTTTATATGTCCCAATATTTTGGGGGATACCCCTATGTAAAAATGCAAAATAACACACATCTGTGTTGGCTACCTATTCCTCCTTCGCTGCCGCTTTCACCTAGACCGCCATGTCAACCTACACCGCAACATCCACCCATCCACCGCCTCATCAACCTCTTCCTCCTACATCATTCCTAATTTTTATTTTTGTAAGGTCTTTTATGTTTTTTAAATCATTTCCCTATCCATATTTGTTTGCAGAGCATTTGCCATGCTCTTATGCACATTTTGCTGCCTTTTGCAGCCCTCTAGCTCTTTCCATGACATTTTTACAGCCATTTTAGTGCTCAAAAGTTCGGGTCCCCATTGACTTCAATGGGGTTCGGGGTCAAGTTCGGGTGCCGAACCTGAATATTTTTTTCAAGTTCGGCCGAACCCGAAAATCCAGGTGTCTGCTCAACTCTACTCATAACCACAGTGATCTTTGTTGTACAAGTTCATGGGTTCAATACAAATACTCTATGTGGAGGTTGTGCCAGGGAGCAGGGGCATAGCTATAGGGGGTGCAGAGGTAGCAGTCGCTACCGGGCCCAGGGGCCCGAGGGGGCCCAAAGACCCTCATGCCGCATAAGAAGACACCTGTATAATGTAAAGTGGATGAAGGTCAAATTACACCTTTGGCTGGAGGGAAGGGGTTAGGTCAAGAATTAGGCATGTGGGGGTGGTTGCCGTTTCAATTTTTGCCTTAGGTAGCATGATGGATATGTGATTCTCTGCCCCTGGCCCCAAATCACTGAGGGAAGGGGGGCCCAAGCTGAAGGGGGCCCCATGAGCATTTATCTACGCCGCTGCCAGGGAGACATATAGCGCAAACACACCTGCGTGGCATTTAAAGACTGATTTCACAGTTTGCAAGGGAAGACGTTTCTCGTGTCAATCTGTTTAACAATATATTGGCCAATATTTTTGTGTTTACATTAAAGGGCTTGTCTGGGCTACAGATATTGATGACTTATGCTCAGGATAGATCCTCAATGTCAGATCAGTGGGGTTCTGACACTCACTGATCATCTGCTTTTTGCAACCACTGCACCCAAAACTCTACAGTGTAGGGAATGGAAGCAGAAGGCTCTCTACATTGTGTAGTTTCCAACACCAGTATACTCCAGCTTGACTACCTTTCACTTGAATTGTAGCTGAGTTGCTTTATTCCAGCAAGGCCACTGTGCTCCATACACAATATAGTTTCCAGCTCCAGTACTGCCAGTAACATATGCTTAGCGGGAGTGCGGGTTGTGGGATCACCCCAACCTGATTTTGAAGACATCCTGTGGATAGGTCATCAAAATCTGTAGCCTGGGCAGCTCCTTTAAAAATAGTAGCCAATAGTGATGAGCGGCAGGGGCTATATTCAAATTCGCAATATTTCGCAAATATTTTGTAGAATATTCATCATATATTTGCGATTTAAAGAATATATTCTTGATTGCGAAAGTCGGCAATGTAATATTTGCATAATGCGTGCGAAATACAGGTGTGGGTCACTTATGCTACATTTTTCAAGCTGGTATAAGTTTCCTGAGACTGGAGAAAATGGTTGGCACGGCAGAACATTAGAATAGCTTTATATACAGATAGAGTGCTTCAATATATTTGCGCTTGCAAATTTTCGGCAATAGTAAGGGGTAGGCAACTTTTCTATTGGTTGCTAGGGATGTTGCTAAGCTGTGACAAAAATCACTGCAAAAAATGCACCAAAATGATACGCAACTGACATTACTAGCTAATTCTTCAAGCCGATGTTAAAAGCTGAGAACTTTGCCAATATCCTCCAGTCAGGAACATATCGGAGCCCCTCATGCAAAACGTTACGGTGTCTCAGCACGCATGGGGTCCTACCACTAAACTGCCCGTGGTGTGTGAACAAGGTCTGAACAATGCTAGAAATCAACTCACAGCCAGGCTCTCACATGCCTCAATAGTGGTATCACCAATGCACTGTGAGGTAGAATAAAGCTGTGAGCCGCACCCACAACAGACCATGTGACACAGAAGCTACCAGGTGCAAAAGAACGTTACCAGCAAAATGAAGTGGCACATTCCATAGACATAAAGACAAAAACTCACTGAAAAAAGTGGCCTAAATGGGTGGAAATGCTCCAAACTCAGACACTGTAGCGTGTCTATAACCGGGGGAGCAATTCCTCCGCATGCGGTCCGCAGAACGGCAATCCCCAGCAAAAAATGCGTACAATGGAGGATGCCGGGGCGGACCACATCCACCACAAGGACATCTTACACAAAATAATACAATGTGTAGATGAAAAAATATAAAAATACTAAAATCACTGCAAAAAATGGACCAAAATGATACGCAACTGACAATACTAGCTAATTCCTCAAGCCGATGTTAAAAGCTGAGAACTTTGCCAATATCCTCCAGTCAGGAACATATCGGAGGAATTGCTCCCCCGGTTATAGACATGCTACAGTGTCTGGATTTGGGGAATTTCCACCCATTTTCAGTGAGTTTTTTTTCTAAGCTGTGACAAAGCCTTCTTATTGGCCCACAAGCTAGAAGAAGGGAGGGATGATCACCTGATGTGTACTGTGGTAAAAAAAAAAAAATATTCGATAGAATTTTTTCTCGAAGTCTCGATATTCGCGATTAAAATTCGCTATTCTAATATTCGTGCTCAACACTAGTAGCCAATATGAATCAAGTGTCATGGGATATTTACTTGACACGAATAATGTTATTAGGGCTTCATTGATGGAGTTAGGCCTTTTCCTCCTTCCAAGATAGTTAAATCCTACATTTTTAATATGTCAAAGTGCAACCCATCTAGGCTCTGTCTCTGAAGAAGATCCTGGCATTGGCCTCTTTTTTAGAGGCTAGAGGCTTTTAAAAGAGATCTTTGCTCTTTCACAAACTTGGAGTTCAACTTAAGATATTTTTTATTTCATTTTTTTTATGGCAGTCTTAAATCGCTGCATATAAATCCTTAAAATAAATGTTTTTCCATAATATTAGACTTATAATTTGTAATTTACAGAGCCGTTTAGGTTTCCAATGACCCCTATAAATCTCTCTTTCTGTAGGTTGTGAGCTACTGATTTGAACACATTCCTGTGCTTCATTCAACTAAAATAAAACGTCCTTTTCCCTCTACCATGCCATGAAGTTGTGTTCTGTGGGATATGTTCAATGTGTAATTATTCCATGGATCTATTTAACTGTTACTTTATGTCTCTTTTCACTTCTATAAAACGTAATCTCACTGCTGAATATCCCCCTTAAATGTTATTTCAAAGTATCCCATAATATTGATAGTAAAGTTGTTTCCTTATTCATATCTATATCTAAAGATCCATCCAATGCATCAAGTCTTCTGCAAAAACACCACAACCTTTTACAGATATAAGTGCCATTCTTGTTTGCCTTGAGATTATAGAATGATGACGGCCCCCCACCCTTCAACAACTGAACAAATATCATCAGTGGAAACTCGAAGAGTTCTCAATAATAATAAACAGGGTCACAGTATGCAAATACAATATTGTCCAGTAGTCATTTAGTTCACCCTATACCAAAAACATTTCTTTCCCAACCTAATCAAATAAGTAATTGCCCCTCTCCCTCTTTCCTACTTTAATTTGTCAGCTTCGGCAGGGGTGCACCACAATTGAGGCCTGGTGAGGCAGCCTCAGGCAGCACCAGGTAGGGGCAAGGGAGGGGGGGGCAGCGGAAGGGCCATGGGCAATGAGCGATTCCATTGAGGCAAAGGGGTTAGGTTAAGAAATTGGCATTGGGGGGGGCGCCATTTCAGTTTTCGACAGCAGACAGGCTAGATGCACCTCTGGCTTCGGGACCTGTGTACAGATTCTCAATTGTGACTCTGTTGCATGATATTGCTGCATTTACGATCACAAGAAACATGGTTGTGTTCTTGAGCAGCCTACCATGTAATGGTATAATCAGCAGCACACTTACATCGGAGGATTTTCACAAAGTATATTCATTTCTATGGACACCTAAGTGGAATGAAATTTTTTTTATATTCTAGCTTCATTTATTATAAATATTCATGTCAGGCATCAGCTGATCCTAAGATTTTCACCTAAAGCATAGAGTCTCTCTCTTTCCAACAATGCTGATCCATCATATTTGACAGATTTGTATAATCCATGTTCTTTCCATTAATCTCTTCTGCAGATATCAATCTGGAGACATCGTCTGCATGTTAAATAAAACCTCCAGCACTAACACCCGGCGTGTGTGTTTTGATTGGCACTGGAAGCAAAACGTGACTTGAGCTGTCGAGGAGACCAAAAACACCTGACTAAGGGGGTAAAAGTTCAGGTGTTAGACTGATGAAGCACATTATCCCCCTCCCCCGATAAGGCTGTATTTGGGTAATATTGTGATACAGTGTCACGACATCCACTAAACATCATAGAACAATGGTAAACATAGCATGCAGGAATACGCACAAGGGGTCTTGGGAGCTGGCTTGCTCTAGACTTGTAAGTTAAGGTCATGTACAGTGTTGTATGAGAACAATTTCTCAGAGAAGAGTGCTGAAAGGTTCCAGACACAAGGTGTGGCCCTTTGTACAGTATTCCAGATGTGAGAGTAGTCACATAAACAACAGAGTGACATCCCAAAAGACATCCACTGCAGAAAAAACTGAGATGAGAGAAGCAGTCCGGCAAAATATTTACTGACAGATATTGTTACTACGAGCATCCATTCTATCATGGTAAGACGGGCGATTGAAAATAGTGATACAGGATTAGGAAAAACATGGCTGCTTTCCTTTAGAAACAGCGCCACACCTGTCCATAAATTGTGCCAGTATTACAGCTCAGCTCCATAAGGAGGTGCAATAACACACATAACTTGTAAGAAGAAAGAAGCCTTGCTTTTCAGGGCTCCAGATGGCGACCAAAATGGTCGCCAATGCGACTTAGAATTCACAAATGGCGACAAGACTTTTTAGTCTAGTCGCCATTTGCGAATAGACCCGCCGCCGCAGCTCTGCTCAATACAGCGGCGGGGCACAGGAGCTGATAGTCTCTCCCTCCCCCCTGTGCTGCCGCCGCCAATAAGAAGAGAGACAGGAGGAGGAGGAGGGGCTGTGGCCACTGCGCCACCAATGAAGATAACTGAGCTGTTAATACTAATACAGGAAGCGGGTGCCGGAATCAAATAGCCGGCACCCGACCTCTATGACTGGGAGCTGCGATCAGCGACAGTTAACCCCTCAGGTGCCGCTCCCTGTCATAGAGGTCGGGTGCCGGCTATTTGATTCCGGCACCCGCCTCCTGTATTTGTATTAACTGCTCAGCTATCTTCATTGGTGGCACAGTGCACCCCCCCATTATAATAAACATTGGTGGCACAGTGCGCCCCCCCAGTATAATAAACATTGGTGGCACAGTGCGCCCCCCCCCAGTATAAGAAACATTGGTGGCGCAGTGGGAAGTGCCAATGAGGGTTAAAAAATAAAAAATCTATGAACTCTCCTCCAATTGATCGCGTAGCTGCCGGTCTCCTGTTCTTTCTTCAGGACCTGTGGTGACGTCACTGAGCTCATCACATGGTCCATTACCATGGTGATGGATCATGTGATGAGCACAGTGATGTCACCACAGGTCCTTTGACAGGTCCTGAAGAAAGAACAGGAGACCGGCTGCTACGCGATCAATTGGAGGAGGTGAGTTAATTATTTTTTTCTTTTTTAAACCTCATTGGCACTGCCCACTGCGCCACCAATGTTTATTATACTGAGGGGGGCGCATTGTGCCACCAATGTTTATTATACTGGGGGGGAGCACTGTGCCACCAATGTTTATTATACTGGGGGGGGGCGCACTGTGCCACCAATGTTTATTATACTGGGGTGTTGGGGGGCACACTGCGCCACCAATGTTTATTATACTGGGGGGGCGCACTGTGCCACCAATGTTTATTATACTGGGGTGTTGGGGGGGCACACTGCGCCACCAATGTTTATTACACTGGGGTTTTGGGGGGGCGCAGTGCGCCACCAATGTTTATTACACTGGGGTGTTGGGGGGGCGCACTGCGCCACCAATGTTTATTATACTGACCAGGAGGTGAGTTAATTATTTTTTTCTTTTTTAAACCTCATTGGCACTGCCCACTGCGCCACCAATGTTTATTATACTGAGGGGGGCGCACTGTGCCACCAATGTTTATTATACTGGGGGGGAGCACTGTGCCACCAATGTTTATTATACTGGGGGGGGGGCGCACTATGCCACCAATGTTTATTATACTGGGGTGTTGGGGGGCACACTGCGCCACCAATGTTTATTATACTGGGGGGGCGCACTGTGCCAGCAATGTTTATTATACTGGGGTGTTGGGGGGGCACACTGCGCCACCAATGTTTATTACACTGGGGTTTTGGGGGGGGCGCAGTGCGCCACCAATGTTTATTACACTGGGGTGTTGGGGGGGCGCACTGCGCCACCAATGTTTATTATACTGGGGTGTATATAATGTTTATTATATTGACCACCTACTAAGCATTCTGTATTAAAGAATGCTATTATTTTTCCTTATAACCATGTTATAAGGGAAAATAATACAGTGAATAGACTTTCATCCTAGCAACCGTGCGTGAAAATCGCACCGCATGCGCACTTGCTTGCGGATGCTTGCGATTTTCACGCAGCCCCATTAACTTCTATGGGGCCTGGGTTGCGTGAAAAATGCACAATGATTTTCACGCAACACACAAGTGATGCGTGAAAATCACCGCTCATGTGCACAGCCCCATAGAAGTGAATGGGTCCGGATTCAGTTCGGGTGCATTCCGGTATTTTGAATGCCGGATCCGGCACTAATACATTCCTATGGGGAAAAATGCTGGCATTCAGGCAAATCTTCAGTTTTTTTCGCTGGAGATAAAACCGTAGCATGCTGCGGTTTTATCTTTTGCCTGATCAGTCAAAATGACTGAACTGAAGACATCCTGATGCATCCTGAACGGATTACTCTCCATTCAGAATGCATGGGGATATGCCTGATCAGTTCTTTTCCGGTATAGAGCCCCTAGGACGGAACTCTATGCCGGAAATGAAAAACGCTAGTGTGGAAGTACCCTAAAATATTAAGTTTAAATCCCCCTTTCCCAATTTTACATATAAAATATATAAACAATAAATAAATAAACATAATTACATAGCGCTGCGTCCGTAAAGTCCAAACTATTAAATTATTAAAAAATATCTCCTATGCGGTGAGCATTCGCCATTTTTTAGTCACCCCAAAAAACAGGATAGGACTGTTCTATTATGGGCCGAACGTTTCATAAAATGCAAAATGCACGCAGCTTTTTTTGGTGTTTTTTTATTTTTTTTGGCGCTGTATTTATGGTGACGAAAGCGAATCAAAATTTTGGTATCGAAACAACCCTACGCCGATCTGATCGGCGTAGCGTTGTCACGATACCAAAATTTTAATTCGCTTTCGATTTGGCGACTAAAAATTTGATTTGGCTCCTAAATTTTTCAGTTCAGGAGCCAATGGCTACTAGGTATTTTTTTTAGTCTGGAGCACTGCTTTTCTTATCCAGCGCAACCACTTAAAGGGGTTGTGTCACTTCAGCAAGTGGCATTTATCATGTAGAGAAAGTTATTCCAAGCCACTTACTAATGTATTGTGATTGTCCATATCGCTTCCTTTCCTGTCTGGATTCATTTTACCATCACATTATACACTGCTTGTTTCCATGGTTACGACCACCCTGCACTCCATCAGTGCTGGTGGTACTTGCACACAATAGGAAAAAGTACAGGTCTCTCTGGTGGACAGGACCGTGGGAGCAGACATTGGCTGGCGCTTTTTCTATAGTCTGCATGCACGACCACCGCTGCATGATTGCAGGGTAGTCGTAACCATGGAAACAAGCAGTGTATAATGTGATGAAAAAATGATTCCAGCCAGCAGAGGAGACAATATGGACAATCACAATACATTAGTAAGTGGCTTGTTATAACTTTCTCTACATACACGAAATACATGCTATTTGCTGATCTGACACAACCCCTTTAAGTAACCGGTCACCATGAAAACGCAGTGCAATCTGCAGTCAAGATATTAAGGAGTTGAGCAGATTGATATATAGTCATATAGGAAATGACTCAAAACTAGTAATTTATTCATTTAAATATTAGCTTTTTCTGAGCTCAGTAGCCATGTGGGTGGTTCTATCGGTGACGGACATCCTTCTCTGTACACGTGTGTAGGCAAAGATAACTGCCAATCACTGATAAGACCTCCCACTTGGGCTACTGAGCGCAGAATGAGAAATTTTAATGAACAAAGTTACAAATTTTGCTGAATCTTTTCCCATAAAACTGTATATAATTTACTCAGCTCCTACTGCTCTAGAACATGCTGCCTGCAGATTACACTATATTTTCATGGCGACAGGTTCCCTTTAAATAGAAGAGGGACTAATTTATGGACAGAGTCTAAGGCACCAGACAATCTGTGCCTGCAGGCTGTGTTACTAACTACAAAAGGCACTTATCTTTCTATAAAACATGGAGTAGTAATAGGGCTCTGTGCATGAGCCCTCTGTCTGTCTTCTTGATATTTGATAATGTTTACAATATGAACCATATGGTTTCTGAGAGCTCTATTATACAAGAGTCTGTTCTGCAGAACTTCAGTGTTTTTTGCAGTTAAAGGCAGTGATTTATCTTCACACAGGGCAGTCAATACTATGTATCCATTTAAAGAATTCCGTGCCTGACCTCTTCTTCCATTTTAAATAGTATCTGCAACTTTCATCAGAAAGGCATATTTAAAAAAACTCAAAAGTCATAGAAACTATTTTTTTTTATTATTTTTAAGAATTTTTACTGTTTTTCTTTTCAGTTTAGCAGTACAATACCATTAAAAATTAAGTGCAAAATATTGTCCTTCTGTTGAGAGATAGTAAATGATTTATTTGCAAGGTAATCTCATTAGAATAGTAGGTGGAGGTGTGAATAATTGACAATTACAGCTCTAATCGTTCTCTGGATAGGCTTGGATAACATGCAAACAGTGGAACGCTGCAAAGAATATTCTGAGAAGTCTTGACCAGTTATGCTACTGCGATAGCATAGGGATGGTGTGGTGATCTAATGGAGTCACCACTTCTCCCTGCTGTAACTGATAGTTTAACAAAGAACACGATGTGAGACTTTCTGCCATGCTAAGACTCCAGAGGGAAAGTTAAAGACTCTACACAAAAAATATATAGTCATATTTTGTATAGTTACATATAGGTTGTAAGTATGTGATAAAAAATAAATTTATAGAAGTGTCCCTTTAAGATTGTAGGAAGAATTGGAGTAATTTAGCAAACTGGTGTAAAGTAGAACTGGCTTATTTGCCCAGAGCAACCAATGTTAGCCCAGCAGTCGATGTCGGCACTCCTGCCCCTAACCGCTGGCAAGGCACCGGGCTCCCTCTTTCCCTCCCGCCATGCGCAGTGCTGACAAGCACGGGCAGCAGGTAGCTTAACTATGGTATCTGTGTTCCATGCCAGAGTTTCCTTCCTGCTGGAGACTTGTACTGGTGTTTGAAGCTTGCATAGGTGTGTCTCTCTTCACCTATGAAGCAGCAAATACAAGCCCTCTGTCTCACCAGCCAATGGCTGGATTGAAGGAGGTATTTAAAGGTGTTTCCTACCACCAGAAGATGCCTGAGCAACCTCATGGTTTTAGCTTGTCTATCTCCAAGTGCCGAACCTTGCTTATTGAACACCTGTACTTTGCCTGTTTGCCGCCTGCCTCTGACCTCGGACTTCGTTTATGAACTTTGCCTGTTTGCCGCCTGCCCCTGACCTCGGATCTCGTTTATGGGCTTTGTTTACCGCCTGCCTCTGACCTTGGACTTCGCTTACTGACTTCGATTGATTGCCGCCTGTCCAGACCCGGAACCTCCTGGCCATGCAAGTCCCTTCGGTGCTTGCACCGAGTACTCTGACCCCCTGCTCAACTGCCACTGACTCGGGGACTGCTCTGGAGTAGCCCCTAGCAACTACCCTAATGGCTCAAGCCTATCCTCACCATCAGAGGCTCTAGTGAAGACCAGGTAGTGGCTTAGTTACGCCCCTCCAGACTATACCCAGTCAGTGGCGCAGTGGGTCCAAACCTGCTTGCATAACAACCAATCAGATACCACCTTTCATTTTCTTCATTTTCTAAAGGAGAAGTCAAAAATGAAAGTTGGAATCTGATTGGTTTCAATGGACAACTAAGCCAGTTCTACTTTACACCAGTTTGATAAATTACTCCAAATGTCTTTACTAAGATAAAGAATTGTAAGGTAGGCATTGACGATTTTTGCCACCCAAACATACACACAAGGAAAAGGTAGGGTATGAAGCAGGGAGAAGAGGGTCCACAGTCTTATTACATACATCCTGATTCTTTTGGCACCGTTTTGCGGTGATAGGATAGGTCTATTCCTACAACTATAGGTGTCGTTAACTTGGTTCCATTTAATTTTTGTCTTTATACTATATTTATTTTTATATTATACTGTACATGTAAAAAAGCTGTGGCTTCTCAAGGCATGAAAAAGATGGTTGTATATCTGTGTAAGCTTTTTCATACTATAATTATATATACTGTAGTGAATATAATCTGGAAAATTAAGAATACATCCAGTTATCTAGTATGCTTGATGCTCAGAATAGAATACTTGTAGGCCAAACTACCAGTGATGAGCGTCAGGGGCAATATTCGAATTTGCGATATTTCATGAATATTTGGGCGAATATTCATCAGATATTCGCGAATTCAAGAATTCGTGATCTCCAGTCAATATTTACTTGATTGCAAAAAATGGCAATCTGAAAATTTGCGATAAAAATTTGCGATACGAAAAGTCGCGATTAACACTACTACTAAAGTCAAAGATATTACAGCCTTCTCATTGACCCACAAGCAAGAATTAGTAAGGGATTATGGGTACTGATGAAAAAAAAAAATCTAGAATATTCGCGATTACGAAGATATAGCACTATATTCTAGATATTTGCAAATTCTCAAAGTGCCAATATTCGCGATAAAGGTTCACGATTAGAATATTCGTGATCAACACTACAAACTACATGTGAACTATTTTTGAGGTCATCATTATGGATGAGCAAATCGACTTCG
The DNA here is from genome assembly GCF_905171765.1 of Bufo bufo. Classification (NCBI taxonomy): domain Eukaryota; kingdom Metazoa; phylum Chordata; class Amphibia; order Anura; family Bufonidae; genus Bufo; species Bufo bufo. The sequence goes on along the minus strand of NC_053391.1, from coordinate 199,476,394 downwards.
GATGAAACATCCAAAGTAGATTTGCATAAAACTTTGTTCTACTACTGTACGGAGCCAATGTATTGGCTCTAATGAGCCGAAGTTATTGCTTCGCAAAGTCTCGCTAGACTTCGCGCAATAACTTCATAAATTCATTTGTACTGTAGAAAACTATTTCCCGAACTCGGGTTCGGTTCCAAATGGTACCTTGGAACCGATCCCGAGTTCGGGAAATGTTTTTTTACAGTACAAATTAATTTATGAAGTTATTGCGCAAAGTCACGCAAGACTTCACAAAGCAATAACTTCGGCTCATCGGAGCCAATACATTCTAATACTGTATGGAGCACTCACTCCGTACAGTATTAGAACGAAGTTTTATGCGAATCGACTTCAGATGTTTCATCCGAAGTCGATTCGTTCATCTCTAGTCATCATATACAGTTGAAAGAAAAAGTATGTGAACCCTTTGGAATGATATGGATTTCTGCACAAATTGGTCATAAAATGTGATCTGATCTTCATCTGAGTCACAACAATAGACAATCACAGTCTGCTTAAACTAATAACACACAAAAAATTTAATGTTACCATGTTTTTATTGAACACACCATGTAAACATTCACAGTGCAGGTGGAAAAAGTATGTGAACCCTTGGATTTAATAACTGGTTGAACCTCCTTTGGCAGCAATAACTTCAACCAAACGTTTCTTGTAGATTAGACGTGCATAACGGTCAGGAGTAATACTTGACCATTCCTCTTTACAGAACTGTTTCAGTTCAGCAATATTCTTGCGATGTCTGGTGTGAATCGCTTTCTTGAGGTCATGCCACAGCATCTCAATCGGGTTGAGGTTAGGACTCTGACTGGGACACTCCAGAAGGAGTATTTTCTTCTGTATAAGCCATTCTGTTGTTGATTTAGTTCTATGCTTTGGGTCATTGTCCTGTTGCAAAACCCATCTTCTGTTGAGTTTCAGCTGGTGGACAGATGGCCTCAAGTTCTCCTGCAAAATGTCTTGATAAACTTGGGAATTCATTTTTCCTTTGATGATAGCAATCCGTCCAGGCCCTGACGCAGCAAAGCAGCCCCAAACCATACTTCACAGTTGGGATGAGGTTTTGATGTTGGTTTGCTGTGCCTCTTTTTCTCCACACATAGTGTTGTGTGTTTCTTCCAAACAACTCAACTTTGATTTCATCTGTCCACAGATTATTTTGTCAGTACTGCTGTGGAACATCCAGGTGCTCTTGTGCAAACTGTAAACATGCAGCAATGTTTTTTTTGGACAGCAGTGGCTTCCTCCCTGTATCCTCCCATGAAATCCATTCTTGTTTAGTGTTTTACGTATCGTAGATTTGCTAACAGGGATGTTAGCATATGCCAGAGACTTTTGTAAGTCTTTAGCTGACACTCTAGGATTCTTCTTCACCTCATTGAGCAGTCTGTGCTGTGCTCTTGCAGTCATCTTTACAGGATGGCCACTCCTAGGGAGAGTAGCAGCAGTGCTGAACTTTCTCCATTTATAGACAATTTGTCTTACCGTGGACTGATGAACAGCAAGGCTTTTGGAGATACTTTTATAACCCTTTCCTGCTTTATGCAAGTCAACAATTCTTAATCGTAGGTCTTCTAAGAGCTCTTTTGTGCGAGGCATCATTCACATCAGGCAATGCTTCTTGTGAAAAGCAAACCCAAACTGGTGTGTGTTTTTTATATGGCAGGGCAGCTATAACTAACACCTCAAATCTCATTATCATTGATTGGACTCCAGTTGGCTGACACCTCACTCCAATTAGCTCTTGGAGATGTCATTAGTCTAGGGGTTCACATACTATTTCCACCTGCACTGTGAATGTTTACATGGTGTGTTCAATAAAAAACATGGTAACATTTAATTATTTGTGTGTTATTAGTTTAACCCCTTAAGGACCGGGCTCATTTTCACCTTAAGGACCAGGCCATTTTTTGGAAATCTGACCAGTGTCACTTTAAGTGCTAATAACTTTAAAACGCTTTGACTTATCCAGGCCATTCTGAGATTGGTTTTTCGTCACATATTGTACTTCATGACACTGGTAAAATGAAGTCAAAAAAATTATTCTTTTTGCACAAAAAAAATACTTAATTTACCAAAAATTTTGAAAAATTTGCAAATTTCAAAGTTTCAGTTTCTCTACTTCTGTAATACATAGTAATACCCCAAAAAATTGTGATGACTTTACATTCCCCATATGTCTACTTCATGTGTGAATTGTTTTGGGAATGATATTTTATTTTTTGGGGATGTTATAAGGCTTAGAAGTTTAGAAGCAAATCTTGAAATTTTTCAGAAATTTACAAAAACTAAATTTTTAGGGACCAGTTCAGGTCTGAAGTCGATTTGCGAGGCTTACATAATAGAAACCACCCAAAAATGACCCCATCTAAGAAACTACACCCCTCAAGGTATTCAAAACTGATTTTGCATACATTATTAACCCTTTAGGTGTTGCACAAGAGTTATTGGCAAATGGGGAGGAAATTTGAGAATTTAATTTTTTTGTCTAATTTTTCATTTTAACCCATTTTTTCCACTAACAAAGCAAGGGTTAACAGCCAAACAAGATTGTATCTTTATTGCCCTGACTCTGCCGTTTACAGAAACACCCAATATGTGGCCGTAAACTACTGTACGGGCACACAGCGGGGCGTAGAGTGAAAGGTGCGCCGTATGGTTTTTGGAAGGCTGATTTTTATGGACTGGTTTTTTGACACCATGTCCCATTTGAAGCCCCCTGATGCACCCCTAGAGTAGAAACTCCATAAAAGTGACCCCATCTAAGAAACTACACCCTTCAAGGTATTCAAAACTGATTTTACAAACGTTGTTAACCCTTTAGGTGTTGCACAAGATTTAATGGAAAATAGAGACACAATTTCAAAATTTCAAATTTTTGGCCGATTTTCCATTTTAATATTTTTTTTCCAGTTACAAAGCAAGGGTTAACAGCCAAACAAAACTCATTATTTATGGCCCTGATTCTGTAGTTTACAGAAACACCCCATATGTGGTCGTAAACAGCTGTACAGGCACACGGCAGGGCGCAGAAGGAAAGGAATGCCATACGGTTTTTGGAAGGCAGATTTTGCTGGACTGGTTTTTTTGACACCATGTCCCATTTGAAGCCCCCCTGATGCACCCCTAGAGTGGAAACTCCAAAAAAGTGACTCCATTTTAGAAACTACAGGATAGGGTGGCAGTTTTGTTGGTACTAGTTTAGGGTACATATGATTTTTGGTTGCTCTATATTACACTTTTTGTGCAGCAAGGTAACAAGAAATAGCTTTTTTGGCACGTTTTTTTTTTTGTTATTTACAACATTCATCTGACAGGTTAGATCATGGGGTAATTTTATAGAGCAGGTTGTCAGGGACGCGGCGATACCTAATATGTATACATTTTTTTTTATTTATGTAAGTTTTATACAATAACTTCATTTTTAAAACCAAAAAAATGTTTTAGTGTCTCCATAGTCTAAGAGCCATAGTTTTTTCAGTTTTTGGGCGATTATCTTGAGTAGGGTCTCATTTTTTGCGGGATGAGATGACGGTTTGATTGGCACTATTTTGGGGTGCATATGACTTTTTGATCGCTTGCTATTACACTTTTTGTGACGTAAAATGGCAAAAAATGGCTTTTTTTACACTGTTTTTATTTTTATTTTTTTACGGTGGTCATCTGAGGGGTTAGTTAGGTCATGTGATATTTTTATAGAGCCGGTCGATACGGACACGGCGATACCTAATATGTATACTTTTTTTTTATTTATGTAAGTTTTACACAATGATTTCATTTTTGAAACAAAAAAAATCATGTTTTAGTGTTTCCATAGTCTAAGAGCCATAGTTTTTTCAGCTTTTGGGCGATTATCTTGAGTAGGGTCTCATTTTTTGCGGGATGAGATGACGGTTTGATTGGTACTATTTTGGCGTACATGCGACTTTTTTGATCACTTTTATTACCTTTTTTGGGAAGTAAGGTGGGCAAAATTTCAATTTTCTCATAGTTTTTATTTTTTTATTTTTATGGCGTTCACCGTGCGGGGAAAGTAACATGACCATTTTATAGATCAGGTCGTTACGGACGCGGCGATACCTAATATGTGTAGTTTATTTTATTTTTTTAATTTTTATTCAGTGATAAATGTGTTTTTTTTTATCTTAACTTTTTTCACTTTTTTTTAACATTTTTTTGACCCAGACCCGCTTGGTTCTTGAAGATCCAGTGGGTCTGATGTCTGTATAATACAGTACAGTACAATATATATTGTTCTGTACTGTATTTTACTTACACTGAACAGATCTATGCTTTCAGCATAGATCTGTTCAGCACCATGGACAGCAGGACGCCTGAGCAGGCGTCCTGTTGCCATGGGAACCCTCCCCGTCTGCTCAGAACTTCGCAGACGGGGAAGGGTAAGCACGGGGCTGAGGGGGGCTCTCTGGGGGCTCTCTCCCTCTCCATCGGGGGGCTGCAAAGGCACAGCAGCCCCCCGATGGAGAGGGAGTGAGCTCCCTGACCGATGACAGTTAACTTTTTCCATACAGCGCTCCGTACGGACCGCAGTATGGAAAGGGTTAAACGGCTGACATCTGCACAGATGTCAGCCGTTTATACCAGGGTGCCAGCAATGTGCTGGCACCCTGGTATAACCACTAGAAGCCAACGATCATTCATGGGAGGCGGGCGGGGGATCGCGATCCCGCCTGCCGCACCGCCCGCCTCCCGCAACGCCCCCACCGCATGCGACACCCCCCCCGCACCACCCGCCGGCATCAAATCATGCAGGGGTGCAGGGGGGGGTAAAAAATATAGATTTTAGCCACTCTAAAGTTTCTGATCCCCGCGGTCAGGGACCGCGGGCATCAGAAACTGCAAAAAGCGCAGCAAACCGCAGGTCTGAATTGACCTGCGGTTTGCTGCGATCGCCGACACGGGGGGGTCACATCACCCCCCCTGGCGTTGTCACAGGATGCCGGCTGAAGGATTTCAGCCGAAATCCCGTTGCGTTTAACCCCTCGGGCGCCGGAATCCCGATTTAAATGTTAGGACGTACCGGTACGTCCTTGGTCCTTAAGGACTCGGGAAATAGGGCGTACCGGTACGTCCTATGTCCTTAAGGGGTTAAGCAGACTGTGATTGTCTATTGTGACTTAGATGAAGATCAGATCACATTTTATGACCAATTTGTGCAGAAATCCATATCATTCCAAAGGGTTCACATACTTTTTCTTGCAACTGTACATTAGCACTGGTGTATGGTAACGTATCCTATATCTTATTTGGCTCCCATATTAAATACATTGGGATAAATCTCTCCATTTTCTGTAATACTGAAACTATCAATTATCTTCTAAAAGGCCACCAGTAGACTGCAGTACTAATGACTCATGGATCATTGGCCGAGACAAAGACCACTGTTTTATGTAATAGCTATTGGATTTCGCCCAACAAGAATTACTCACACAGCTGTGTCAGGACTTGTGTGAATGAGCTGACAGGTAAGTAGAATATATCAGCCAGATATGCAAATAAGAAAATGTAACATTGTACAGTCTCAAAGTTGTGTTTTTTTAGGATCGGATAGCACATACTTTGAGGGTAAAATCAAGCACAAAATTTACTGCATTTCTGCATAATGTTTGGAAGCGTTTCCTAAATTGTAATTCCTCATTACAAGAATCAGTACATGGTGATCATCTCTGTGGATGACCAAAAATGAGAGTGTCCTGTCAGGATCACCTTTACCATAGACCATGTTTATATGCCACTGTTATGGTCAAAGGCAAGTTTTCCATGGGCCTGGCCCCATGAAAAATTTCCAAAACTCTCTTTTTATTTCAAATAAAAAGAAGAACACAAAAAGGCATAAGAATAGTATGGCTGCCTATGCTTTATGAGATTCAGTTAGCTCTAGTTTTTACCAATTTGGTTTGCTGTTGTATTTTATTTCGATAAAATAATATAGTGTGTAAGAAGGGAACATGCAAAAATCAGCTTGGCAAATATTCTGGATCAATATATTGTGAAATAAATTATATAAAACTCATCTATAAAGGTTTAAGGGAGCTTCAGGAAGACAAAATGAAATGTTAAGGGCGATCTTTTAGCTGTGTCAATATGTCTATTTTAGTAAATACTTAGGAGTAGTGATAGGCCCACTAAGAGCTCATGTACAGTAACACAGCACAGCCTCCAAGTCATTGTGAAATATAATAAAGCACTCATAGACTTCTTTGGGATCATATGGTATCTCCTGTCAGTTAACCTAGTAATCTAAAAGAAAAGCAAAATTGTCTCTTGTTCCACTGTATGCCAAATTACTACTAGAGGGCAGTATTTCTGTATTAAGTTGTTGTACAAGGCATGGGCAGACTGGGAACTTTAAGTGGCCCTGGGAAAAACTAAAATTGGCCCTACGTTGTAAGCAGGTCCAAATTGACATAAAGCAGGGCCAACACAAGTAGGTGAGATAAGCAATACCATATTGTGGTGCAAAATACTGCCCCAACAGAGCCAGATACCACAGTGCAGCACAATATACTGCCTTGGAAGAACCAAATACCACATTGCATCACAAAACCCTTAAAGAAGCTGCCCGTCTGTGGTAGCCAGTACCAGCTGCTGCATTCATTCTCCTAACTACAGTTGCCTCAGGATTGCAATACAGTTGAATTCAGAAGTTAGGAGGGCACCTGTGGCCACCATCCAGGTACACAGGTGCTTGATGCTTCCAGCATTAAAAGGATAACTGTCACATTTAGACCCAAATTTCAATTTTCATATGTAGTTACTAATAACATGATATTCCAGAATCAGTTACTATTAGACTGACTTATCCCATATTTAATAAGATTCAGCCCTTAGCAACCAGTCTGCATAAAACTGCAATTTCACTATTCAGTTAAGATGGCCACCACTGCCCTCACCTTGAGGCTAATCCCGCCTTCCCTCACTAGCCAGTAACAATAGCCCCACAAAAGTGTCAGTAACCAGAGCCCTCCCCCCTAAAGGTTTAATCTCCTGCAGCACAAAGGGGTCCTCTTACCACATGTTGCTTTCATTTATACACTGAGCAGATGGTAGATCTCCCTTCCCTAGTCTGCGCTGGTTCAACACTGCATTCTCCTGCTCTGCTGAGTGAGGGAGCGTCTGCCAAGTGCAGGGACAGGGAGAAGTGCACACAGTCCAGGCACTGTTATCAGCTGCTGGGGAAGACCTGACTTTAATCATTTACTTACAGTCCCTGGCTGTCAGTAATGTGACCTTGCATGCAGCCTGCACGCTCCGTGCTCCGTCTATCAACAGATAGACGGACCATGCCTAGCAACCCTATTTTAAGCACAGGTAAAAGTAGGCAGTACAGGGAACACAAATGTGGAATTAAGGGGTAATTGAATACACAGTGAAAAGTTGAAATAGGGCCACCAAGGTGATATTAATCACCATAATGCAATACTCCAAAAAATAAATAAATACGACAGTTATCCTTTAACTCTGGGAAAGCGAGATCATTACTTTCCAGGCTGGCAGCCATGAGGAGGGCTCCAGGCCACCTGCCCACCTGTAGGGTCTATAGCCAGTCCACCCCCAGTAGAAGGGCTTCATATGGCAGCATACACAGAGCTTATGCCACTTCAAAGCAGAGATGCAGGCGCTCCATGTACCTCCATGCAGGTTCTGCTCATATACTCATAGTTACATACTATGTATGGGTGAATAAACATATATGGCCATCAAGTTCAACCAACAGATGGGAAAGGACATGGATGAAGGGAAGGGGTTTGGGTAAAATCCCCTAATAAGACATGAACCAATGTACTTAGAAAAGGAAAATAGTGATGGATGAACATCGGCCGGGACGTTTCGCGATCAAATGTTTGCGAACAGCTCGTTCGCAGCGGACCCTATTCACTTTAATGGCAGGCGAATCTGAAAAGCCTTCAGGTCATATTTGCAGCCACGAAATACTCAATAGAAGTGCAAAAATACTCCCACAACATGGACAGTGACATACCAGAAGGGGATCATCGGCAAAATTTCACACAAATATATGTATTTTAATCAGGAACCATTTTTATGCATCTGTAAAAAAAACTCTCAAAAATGTGCCCTGCTGGAGCCTAGAAAAATTTCATTTTAGGCCACCGGAGTACAGGCCCCAAAAATTAGGCATTCATCTGACAGAAAAGTACTTGGGATTATGTGGCTGGAGGTACATTAGGCGGTCACTGGACACAAATTTTACTGTAGGCCACTGGAGTACAGGTCCCAAAAATTAGGCATTCACCTGACAGAAAAGAACTTTGTGATGATGTGGCTAGACGTACATTAGGCGGTCACTGGATAAAAATTTTACTGTAGGCCAGTACAAGCCCTAAAAATTAGGCATTCACCTGACAGAAAAGAACATGTGATAATGTGGCTGGAGGTACATTAGGCGGTCACTGGATACAAATTGTACTGTCGGCCAGTACAGGCTCCAAAAATAAGGCATTCACCTGACAGAAAAGGTCTTTTATGCCGCTGTATATACATAAGACAAGGACCATTCTTTGTTCTGGGTGGTGGCGGATATGTGTGGGTTGGCATGAGGAAATTCAATTACACGTGGTCGTCACATGTGTTGAATTCAACAGAGATCCATGCCTCATTCATTTTTAGAAATGTGAGGTAGTCCACACTGTCATGAGCTAAGCGAGTGCCCCCCTGCTGTGCTGAACGTCCTTTCAGACAGGACACTCGACAAGGGGCAAGCCAAGAGTTCCATGGCAAATTGTGCCAGCTCTGGCCTCAGATCAAGCCTGCACACTCAGTAGTCCAGGGGTTCCTTGCTTCTCAGAGTGTCCACATCGGCCGTTAACCTGATGAAGTCGGACACCAGTCAACCTAGGCGTTCCCTGAGGCTGTATCCGGAGGGCGGCTTTCGATGGGTTTGCTGAAAGAATGATCTCATATTCGAAGTGACCAACACATCTTCAAACCACCCTCTTCTTGCAGGTGCGATAGGATTGGTACCTGCACCTGTTTCGCTGTGGGTAGAGATTCCTCTGCCAGCACCCGCAACAGACTAATGCAGCATCTCTCGCAGCAAGGGCTGGAAATGCTGCATTCTGCCAGCCCTCTGTGATGCGGGTAACATGTCTGCCATTTTGTGTTGGTACCGGGGGTCTAAGTACGTTGCCACCCAGTACTGGTCCTTGCCCTTTATGCTTTTTATAAGGGGGTCCCTCTTCAAACACTGGAGCATGAAGGCACCTATTTGCACTAAACTGGAAGCAGTGTAGCGACCTGGCTCCCGCTCATCGCTCAGGAGAATGTCATCCTCGGTCTCCTCCCCCAGCCATGTACAACACCAGGGACCCCCGAAAAGTTTAAAGTCCCCCTAAAAGCCTGCTCTTCTTGCTCCTCCTCCTCCCCCCAGCCACCATCCTCCTCTGACTCCTCTTCAGACTCCTGCTGACTTGTCTCAAATGGAGTAGCCCCCCCGGGAATTCATTCAGCATTGCGACTTCCTCATCTTCCTGCTCCTGCTCCTCGACGGCTTGATCAATGACACAACGTAATGCATGCTCCAGATAGAAGGCGTAAGCTATGATGTCGCTGATGGCACCCTGGCTGTGACTGACCAGTTTGGTGATCTCATCAAAAAACCACAGAAGTCTGCAGGCGTCGCGAATGAGCAGCCACTGGCGCGGTGAAAAGAAACCAATCTCCCCAGAACCTGTCCTGCTGCAGAGTTTGTACAGGTAGTCGTTAACGGCACGTTACTGCTGGAGCAGCCTATCAAGCATATACAAGGTGGAGTTCCAGCGCGTCAGGCTGTTACAAATCAGACGTCTGACGGGTAGGTGGTGTCGTCGCTGAACGTCAGCAAGGCGAGCCATGGCCGTGTAAGATCTTCTAAAATGGCAAGAGATTTTCCTGGCCTGCCGCAAGATGTCCTAGACCTGGGGTATTGGATAACAAATCCCTGCACGACTAAGTTCAGGACGTGTGCCATGCACAGCACTCATGTCATTTTGCTCTGTTTCAGTGCGCTCAGCAGATTGGCACCGTTGTCGCACACCACTTTACCAACTGTCAAATTGAGCGGGGTTAGCCACTGATCGGCCTGTGACCGCAGAGCTGAAAGCAGTGCAGGACCGGTGTGGCTCTTGGCTTCCAGACACAACAGCCACAGCACAGCATGGCAATGTCTCACCTGGCTCGTCGAATAGGTTCTGGGGAGATTGGGGGGCGCAGCGGAAGAGGCGGTAACAGTAGAAAAGGAGGAGTCAGCCTTGGAGAATACGGAGGATGGAGTAGGAGGAGGAGAAGAAGAGGCAGGCCTGCATGCAATCCGTGGCGGTAACAACAAATCCACACGGTAGCCAAGGGTTACATGCTTGACGGCGGTCAGAAGGTTCACCCAGTGGGCAGTAAAAGTTATGTACCTTCCCTGCCCATGTTTGCTAGATCACGTGTCCGTGGTCAGATGTATTTTGGCACTGAAACTGTGTGCCAGAGATATATTCACTTGCCGCTGAATGTGGCTATATAGCTCTGGGATGCCCTTCTGGGAGAAATATTTCCTTCCGGGGACCATTCATTGTGGTGTGCCAATTGCCACAAATTTTCTAAAGGCGTCCGTGTCCACCAGATTATATGGCAGTAGTTGGCGGGCTAGCAGTTCCGACAAGCCAGCAGCCAGATGAACACGACGATGGCACGGTGGAAGGTCGAGTGGAGGACAAATGGGAGGAGAGAGGAGAAGGAGAAGAGCCAGGACGTGTAGCACCAGGAGTGTGGCTTTGTTGGTTCTGATGGCGTTGCTTCCACTGGGCTTGGTGATGGGAGGCCAGGTGCCTTCTTAAGGCAGTCGTCCCTAGGTGAGTGTTGGGCTTACCGCAACTTATGCGTTGACAGCATAGGCTGTAGATGGCAACACTATTGTCAGCAGCTGACACGTTAAAAAAAGCCCACACTGCGGAGACATGTGCCGGCGTCCTGGGAGCGCTAGAAGTGACCGTGCATGGTGGATGGCTCGCTCCAGATATATTTGCAGTCTGGCTTTTGCCTCCTGTGCCCTGGGAGCTCTACCTGCTTCTCCTCCTTCTCCTCCCTCTCTGCTTCTCAGTCTCTCCCTCTGAACTCCCCTCCTCTTCCTCTCTTGTGGGCACCCATGTGACATCCATCGACACGTCATCATCGTCACCTTCACCACCACTGACATTTGAGATGTCGGAGTAGGCAGCAACAGCGGGGACCTTCGTCGTTGGGCTGATCTGGGAACTGTCGTCATACCGCTGGGTGGCGGCCGTTGCTATCTCCACTTCCTCATCCGATGTCAAGAATGGCTGCTCATCAGTAAGGTCTGGGAATGGATGGGAAAATAATTCTTCTGAATAGAATGGAGGGGCTATGGTGGTGGTGGTGATGTCTTTGGGGGTGCACACAGCAGAGAGTGAGGAGGGTGCAGATACTGAGGATAAGGAAGGTGCAGAAGCGGAAGGCTGAATGAGCCACTCAACGAAATCTGGAGCGTCCATTGAAGTAATTGGATGCGCCTTCTCCAACTTTCCACTTAGGCTCTGGCTTGGTACACCTGCCAGACCCCTACCACCCCTGCGGAACGGCCTGCCTCTTCCTCTGCCTGTCATTTTCAAAATGACCCTGTGCCAAAGTCCCTAGAGAAGAGCAGTATTTGTGGAAGCAGGTATATCGCAGGCCTCAATCAATATTTGGTGGAAACAGGTATATCAAACCCCTTAATCAGTATTTTGTGGAAGCAGGTATCTCGCAGGCTTCAATCAATATTTGGTGGAAGCAGGTATATCACATCCCTCAATAAAAATAAAAAAATCACAACAGTTATATCACACCACCCTGTTTATTTAGGGCAACAGGTATATCGCAGCCCTCAATCAGTATTTTGTGGAAGAATGTATATCACACCCCTCAATCAGTTTTTTTGGGGACGACAGGTATATCACACCCGTTGCAATTAGTTGTTCCAATAGCGCTTGTCCTTCTATATAGCTGCGGTATCGCAGCAGAACTGCACACAACTGCTGCACAATACAAATGCACTATATACTTTCTATGTTACAAAGTATATTATAGGTATATCACACCCTTCAATCCGTTTTTTTGGGGGCAACAGGTATATCACACCCATTGCAAGTAGTTTTTCCAATAGCATTTGTGCCTCTGTATAGCTGCGGCATCGCAGCAGAACTGCACATAACTGCTGCACAATACAAATGCACTATAATATACTTTGTATGTTAAAAATGATAAGTATATTACACCCCTCACTATATCACACCTATCGATAGCACACCTATACCAGTCCTTTAAAGGACTTTTGTGGCCCTATTAGCTAGCATTTGGTGTCCAATAACAGCCTGTCCCTGCTCCACAAAGCAACCTCTCCCTACATTGGCAAAACACAGAATGTACAATGGCTGCCAGATCTGGTTCTGTGATAGGGTGGGGATGTGTCCATGTGCTGAAACGTCTCAATTGGCTGTCCTGTCCCACCTGATGGATGTGTCATGGGTCACATATCAGCTCAATGCAAATGAATATGGCGCCGGCAGACATCGCCATATGTTTGCATGTTCGGCGAATCGCGAACACGCAAAGTTTGCCGCGAAACAACCGCCGGGCGAACCGCAAGGCCATCTCTATAGCAAAATATCCCTTTATATAATAATTGATGTTATTTGTTTGAAACCATCAACTTTTCCTGCTATGGCCACGTCCTGAGGTAGACTATTCCACAGATTCACAGCTCTGCAGACTGAACTTTTAATTCTCCAGATGGAGGCAGTGCCCCTTGTCTTTTGAGGGTATTTTACATATAACACCTTTTCATCATATTTTTGTATGGGAAATTTGGTTTATCATATCTGCCTTAAAGGGCTTCTGTCACCCCACTAAAGTGATTTTTTTTTTTGGGGCTAGTTAAATTAGTTATATAGCGATATATGAAAATATAATTGTGTTACTTACATTGATCCAGCAGTTTATTCAAAAAACGAAGTTTTATCATATGCAAATTCGGTCTCTACCAGCAAGTAGGGCGGCTACTTGCTGGTAGCTGCTGCAGAAAACCGCCCCCTCCTCTTGTTGATTGACAGGGCCAGCCGGGATCTCCTCCTCCGGCCAGCCCTGTCGGCATTTCAAAAATCGCGCGCCTGTGTTGATTCGGCGCAGATGACGTCTTCTATTTCGGTGATGTCATCGGCGCAGGCGCACTGAGGGAGTTCTGAGGAGACGAGCCTCCTCATCTCAGAGCGCCTGCGCCGAATCAACACAGGCGCGCGATTTTTGAAATGACGACAGGGCTGGCCGGAGGAGGAGATCCCGGCTGGCCCTGTCAATCAACAAGAGGAGGGGGTGGATTTCTGCAGCAGCTACCAGCAAGTAGCCGCCCTACTTGCTGGTAGAGACCGAATTTGCATATGATAAAACTTAGTTTTTTGAATAAACTGCTGGATCAATGTAAGTAACACAATTATATTTTCATATATCGCTATATAACTAATTTAACTAGCCCCAAAAAAAAAAATCACTTTAGTGGGGTGACAGAAGCCCTTTAAATGCCTCTTTCTCAAGGATAAATACATGTAATTATTTTAATCTTTCCTTATAACTAAAAAAAACAAAAAACAAAAGGGTAGCTGGCACATCCTGTAAAATGAAACACAATGCAATAGTACTCTGAAAACATGAAATATATGAACTATATAATATTCACAATATAAATGAAATATTAGGTACTTAGCAAATATATTTTTTTTATCATAATCATGTGTGCCCATCTACCATGTCAAGGAGACCTCTTTTAGATGAGACACTATAATTATACCTCTCTTTGTGTCAACTGGCCCCAAATGAATTCGGGGAGAGCAGGCTCCAGTTATGTACTACATGGATTAAGAACAGCCTATTGGAAAAATTGATTTAATAGGACTGCACAACCAGCATGGAGGCAGTTTTACCTCCAAATGCATACTGCAAAAACAAAATACACGTTGGTGTTACATCGGCAGTCCATGTCTGTTGCTATTTAGAACTTTATTCATTGAGGTACGGTACCATCACTCACCTCTCCTTGCTGTGTTCAGTTGCAAGGCTGCTTCTAATTGTAATCAGCTCTAGCTATAAATGTTGCTCTGCCCTCTCACTCCTTGCCAGAGATTAGGTTCCTAGTTGTCTAGTTAATCAGTGAAGGTATGCTATTCTGTGTGCTGTGTACTGAACTTCTGCCTGTTTACCGACTCTGATATTCTGCTGTCTGCCCTGACCTCGGACACGTTTCTAGGATATGCACGAACTCTGCCTGCCCTGTCCTTAGATTAGTTTCTCGGATATGCACAAACTCTGCCTACCCTTATCTAGGTCTGTTCCCTTAATTTGAGTGTTGCCTAATCCCTGGTGCTTTGCACCAGTGTCTCTCACCCCTGTGGGTCAGCTGAAAACTACACCGGAAGCCTAGTTGGTTCCCTGCAGTAAAGTCCACAACCCTGTTAAAGGGTGAATACCAGGGGACCACCAAGACAATGCTCACTGTTCATAAAAGTTAGTCAGCACATACTGTAAAATGAGGTAAGTGTGCAGGTATGCGACACCATGGTTGAAAATACAAAACCAAATGCAATGCAACAGCATAAGATCTTCTATGTCCTTTATCAAACTATTTGCTCCTATTTGTACCTTTTCTAATGCAATACTCCAGATGAGGCCGTGCGAGGGGCTCATACTGAGTTGATTCAGGATTAGTGTGTGGTTAAAATATGTAGAGAATTTTTTGTTAAAACATCATTTATAAGAAATTTAGATTTATACTTTTTGCAACACCTGTTATTATTACCTCCTGTTTTCACATGTGCATCACCAGTGAACTACATACATTTATTTTTCAATCAGCGTGTAGAATTTCAAGTGATTTGTCTTGCAATGTTCTGACACTTTCTCCTGCGGATAAAGCTACATTTCCATTACTATACAAACACTAGATAAAAAATATACATGGCTTTTGGTAAGTAATATTTGGAAGATAAAACACAATGTGAAAATGTATCCTCAATCTTATGTAACACAGCAGCTATCAGCTGTATACCACAGGAATATCCCAGATGGGTATATCCTGCCTAATCCAGGTTTTCCTCACACATGATATGCCATTGTATCCAGTCTTTAGAAGTTAGCAATCTGCCCTTTTAAAAATCACAGTATCATGTGGGTCCACCACTGAGATCCACACCTATATTGAGATTGGAGCCCAAGAAGTGGTGGAGTCTGCCCTCTATTCATTTCTATGGGGCACATAGAAGTAAATGGGAGTGGTGGCCAGTAATGCGTGGTGCGTTCCCATTCACTTCTATGGGGAGAGCACTTGGTGGTGGCCAGACGGGAGTCCTCCAGCCACCACCTATATTGGGCTCCATCAGGGGCGGATTGGGAATTAAAAGTGACCCTGGAAAAAATAAATAAAAGTGTCCCTATGTTGTGGGCGGGCCCAGATTGAGAGAAGGTGGGGCCAACATGAGTAGGCAGGGCCAGAAATATCATGGATGGAGCAGTATATCATGCCGCAATTTTTTATATGGCTCAGTGCAGCACAATATACTGGTCCAGTAGAACCAAAAACCTCTCTAGAAGCTGCCCCTATGTGGTGCCCAGTGCCAACTGCTATGTCCTGTTCTCCTCCTCCACTTGTCTCTAATTAAGACATTGAAAAAGGGGGTGAAGAGTTAAAACACAGGCAACCGCAGAGAGCCAGCCCTACCTTCAGCATTCTGACTGGTCTATTAGCGTTACCATATATACAGGGGAATGCAGCGTCACATACCTCTTACCTCCAGTGACATATCCTCTGATGTAGACATTCTCTTTGCTCATCTTCTCTGTTAGGACCAGACAACACATGATGACATCTCCTAGCCGTGTTCCATCTTTGCAGAGTTTGACACACAGATATCTTAGAGTACTCAAATTTCCATCATCCTCCGTCCCATGGTCCCCCAACATTTTCAACCTGTTGCTGCCCCAATACTGAGCCTACTGTGCTCCCCAATGCCCCTAAATAACATACTGAAAAAATAATAATGCCCCCTATAGTACCGCCAGTGACAATAATGCCTGCCCCAGCAACAAAAAAGTGCTGCCTATAATTCCCCCAGTAATAATAATAATGCCCCCAGTAATAGCAATGTCCCCATAGTGCCCCCAGTATTAAAAATGCCACCTCATGTTATAATAATGTCCCCAGTATTTACATTATGTATTGTATTGTGTCCCCCATAATAATAATGTCCCACATTGTGCCTCCAGTAGTAATGATGCCCCACAGTGCCCTCAGTAATAATAATGCCCCTAGTAATGCCCCCCCCCAGTAATATCCATATAGCGCCCACTGTAAGGCCCCCCCGCCCCAGTAATATCCATATAGCGGCCACAGTAATGCCCACCCCTGCCCCCAGTAATGTCCCTATAGAGCCCCCAGTAATTTTCCCCCTGCCCCCAGTAATGTACCTATAGCTCCCCCAGTAATGTCCCCCCTGCCCCAGTAATGCCCCCAGTAATGTACTTAAAGTGGTCACCTTAATGCGCCCTGCCCCCAAACCCCCTTATTGTCAAATAGCTGGCAAAAAAAATAAAAAAAATCACCTGAGTGCAGTTCCCCGCAGCCTCTTCTGGCCTGTGTCCTGGAGCCGGAGAGTTAGGGAGGACGACACAGCGTCAGTTGCATTGACGCTTGGAGTGGGAGAAGCCACAGGTCCTTTGACAACTGTCCGGTGTCAAAGGACCTGACAGCAGGAGGTACAGGGGCGGGTGCATTATCAGAGGCAGGGGCGCGCACAATAGGGAAAAATAATAAGATTACAGCAGGGCCAGTGGCGGCAGTCGTCCTCAATAAAATATGCATTGTGGCCACCAGCAGCCCTGCTGCGATCTCATTATCATGACAGTGGCATGCTGTAATCTAATCTTCCTGACACAATGTGTTATGATGCCAGCCCACAGCATACTTTAGGCAATTGGCCCACCGGGAAGTTTCCAGGTGGGGTACATTGCCAATTCGCCCCTGGGCTCCGTTCTTGATATAGGTGCGGATCCCAGCGGTCGGACCCACACCTATAAGACAATGGGGCATATCCTAGTGATATGCCCCCATTGCCTGAGACATGAGACAACCCCTTTAAGTTAGTATAATGTCTCATGCACTAGTTCGTATTACAGCTCTGTACAGGTGTGAAAGTGTTCAACGTTATTCTGCTATAAAATATACACATGTGTCCCTTGTCCTGTAAGCAATGTACATTTTTATGTATATAATAATGACATTTGTGCATTGCATTGTTTGAACTGCATTCATGTTCCCTTTGCTTGCATGGCTGGGGCTGGCTCTCCTGGGTAGGTATAGGACTGAGGAAGTTAGGTTGAGTTGGTCTCTGGATTTGATTGTGATAAAATGTCAATGGGGAGTTATGACCCACAATGCACCATTTTGTGGGAGGCTGGTCATGCACACAGTGCTCTCCTCTAGGGAAAATGGGGGCAGATACGCTGCACTATACCATTCCAGTGGATAGAACCCCAAGAAGTGATATAGATATCCCTATATTAGAGTTCAGTCCCGGGACTAATCCAACTAAGGAGACCTGCAAGAAGAGAAGCATTAATGAGCGACAGTGATGGTTCCAGCGTGGTGCTCTGAGAAAGCTGCATGGAGAGTGAGAGTGTGCATAGAGCTTCATTGTGTGCTTGAGACTTTTGCAAATACCGGTTATTTACATACACATCTTGAAGAGGATTGTACTGAACTACAAACATACATAACGACTTTAACTATATAAATCTACGATGATAGCTGTATGGGACATTTGTCCAAATTCATCAAAGATCAGGAAGCCACAAAAAGGAAAAAATGGCAGCGGGATGCCGACGATTACGCTAAGGGAAAGATCTATACGTGGCAGAATGATGGGCCTAAGAAACAGATGTCTGCATATCGGCCGGCCAATAGGAAACTTCAACAATCTGGACATCCTGGGTCTACTGCCACCTATGATTCATCTTCCACTCAGTCTTTTTTAGAGATGGGTTCAATGCCGGTAAAAGAACCAGACGGGGTGGCGTCAGACATCACAGATGGAGGAAATCCAAAATCCCCAAAATTAGTGAAACCAATGGCTCGACGCAGGAAGGCCAACTAGGTCCTATGAATAATGCATCTAATTGTACAGTATATCCACTGTGGTAAATATCTATTCTGTATCTCTATCTGATGTGCAAATGAATGTGCTCTCTAAGGGCTTGTCCTTTTGTCCTTCTACTAAAGTTGATTGGTTCCAGTTGGAGGTCGATCTGCAACGCCTTTATAGGAACATCGAACTTAAGGTATGGTTTGCTGATCGTCCCCCTTCGGACCAATCTACTGGTACTTTGACACATACTGAGTTAAAACTGAGGTCATTTGGGCTTTTTACTAAAAGTGATTTTTCACCGCACACTAATTTACCTGTACTTGACACCTTTAGGAAGGCTATTTCTGTGGACATAGCTGCCCTACGCAATGAGGTTGCTGATACGCCATTGAGACATCCCAATATGACCACCTCTGACGTTGTTATACTTGAGGGACTTTGCCATGACAGCAGCCTCACGATTAAACCTGCCGACAAGGGGGGTGCGGTTGTTGTCATGGACACCCCCAAGTATATTCAGGAGATTAGGAGACAATTGAGTGATCAGAGGGTGTACAGGGTATTGACAGGTGATCCAAGATTTGATATTGCTCGTTGTATCAAGAGGGTCCTTGATGCAGCTTTGTGTCAGGACATTATTGACAATGAGCATTACTCTTTCTTGATCATATCACAGCCACGTACACCTGTCATATACAGTACAGACCAAAAGTTTGGACACACCTTCTCATTCAAGAGTTTTCTTTATTTTCATGACTATGAAAATTGTAGATTCACACTGAAGGCATCAAAACTATGAATTAACACATGTGGAATTATATACATAACAAACAAGTGTGAAATAACTGAAAATATGTCTTCAAAGTAGCCACCTTTTGCTTTGATTACTGCTTTGCACACTCTTGGCATTCTCTTGATGAGCTTCAAGAGGTAGTCCCCTGAAATGGTTTTCATTTCACAAGTGTGCCCTGTCAGGTTTAATAAGTGGGATTTCTTGCCTTATAAATGGGGTTGGGACCATCAGTTGCGTTGAGGAGAAGTCAGGTGGATACACAGCTTATAGTCCTACTGAATAGACTGTTAGAATTTGTATTATGGCAAGAAAAAAGCAGCTAAGTAAAGAAAACGAGTGGCCATCATTACTTTAAGAAATGAAGGTCAGTCAGTCAGCCGAAAAATTGGGAAAAGTTTGAAAGTAAGGGCTATTTGACCATGAAGGAGAGTGATGGGGTGCTGCGCCAGATGACCTGGCCTCCACAGTCACCGGACCTGAACCCAATCGAGATGGTTTGGGGTGAGCTGGACCGCAGAGTGAAGGCAAAAGGGCCAACAAGTGCTAAGCATCTCTGGGAATTCCTTCAAGACTGTTGGAAGACCATTTCAGGGGACTACCTCTTGAAGCTCATCAAGAGAATGCCAAGAGTGTGCAAAGCAGTAATCAAAGCAAAATGTGGCTACTTTGAAGAACCTAGAATATGACATATTTTCAGTTGTTTCACACTTGTTTGTTATGTATATAATTCCACATGTGTTAATTCATAGTTTTGATGCCTTCATAGTCATGAAAATAAAGAAAACTCTTTGAATGAGAAGGTGTGTCCAAACTTTTGGTCTGTACTGTATGTGTTACCCAAAATACACAAATCAATGGTTGACGCTCCCGGTCGGCCTATTGTTGGTGGTACCCGATCCATCTTTTCAAATATCTCCATTTTTTTGGATCGTTTACTTCGCCATTATGCAGTCAGTGCCAGATCCTACATCAGGGATACGGGAGATTTTCTCGATAAAATCTCTGGTATCAGATTGCCTTATGGTGGTCTTGTGGCGTCTTTTGACGTCACAAGTCTATACACCTCCATCGATCACACCAGGAAGGTGTCTGCTGTCCGGAGACAATTATCCGGCAGTGATTACTCCTTGGAATGTCAGGACTTTATTGTCCAACTATTGGATCTGGTTCTGAAGAACAATTATTTTTTGTTCTTGGATAGTTTTTTTCTGCAGCTTAGAGCGACCGCCATGGGGTCAAATGTGGCGCCCACCTACGCCAATGTCTTCATGGCGGCCCTCGAGGAGGACCTTGTCTATGTGTCCCACCACTTCAGTAAGGTACTGGGGTGGTGGCGATACATAGACGATGTCTTCCTCATTTGGCATGGTGACTCAGCCTTTTTGGAGTTATTTCATTACTTTTTGAATGGATTGGATCCGGACATTGCATTTTCCCTGATAAACTCTGAGACCCATGTACAATTCCTTGACACCACTGTCTCTGTAGCTGGGGATAAATTATAGACTGTAATTTTCACCAAGCCTACGGATTGCAATACATTATTGCATTACAGCAGTTGCCATCCTAGGTCTACTATTGACTCATTACCGTACAGTCAGCTTCTCAGGGTCAAAAGGGTGGTACAGGATGTTGAGAAATTACCTAATCGATATGCACAGATGGTACATAAGTTCAGGGAACGTGGTTACCCCTCCTGGGTCATTGATAAACATCTCAACAAGGTGAGAGATATACAACAGGCGCCACCTGATGTTACACAGAATAAAGTGGAGAGGATTCCATTCATCTCCACTTATTCAGAACAAAGTGGGTTAGTTGCAAAAATTGTCCGCAAACATTGGTCTATACTAAAGAGCAATCTCCCGAACAATACAGCGTTTACCGTGCCTCCCCTTTTCTCGTATAAGCGCCCCACCAGTTTTCGTGATAAACTGGTTTGGGCGGATATTCCAGCTAAAGTCTTGATACAAACCTACATTGGGCCACGTAGAAAGGGATGCTACCCTTGTCTTGGTTGTGTGAACTGTTCTTACATGATCAAGGGGGAGAGATTCACCCACCCCCAAACAGGAGCCCAATTTGTCATTGGTCATTACTTGACTTGTGACAGCTCTTATGTTGTTTATGTGCTCTCCTGTCCATGTGGTCTCCTCTATGTTGGGGAGACCACATGTGACATGAAGACACGTCTAAACAATCATCGGTTTTCGATTAGGCGTAAGAGAAAAGACTTGTCAGTCCCAAAACATTTTGTTGAAGCAAATCACAAGAAGAAGGTTCTTAAATTTATGATTTTGGATCAGATTAATCAGTCCAGGAGGGGAGGTGATAGGACACTGACTCTCAAACAGAGAGAGCTATGGTGGATCCAACGCCTCAACACCCTGAGACCCACTGGACTTAATGTTGATTTCAAATGGAGTGTGTTATAATATGGGGCTCCTCAGTTGCCTCTGTTTCTTTTGCTTGTTGTGCTCGGTGTGTGTGAGATCAATAGGTGTCATCTATCTCACAATTTGTTATGATAATTGGTTTTACAGTATTGTTTAACCTTTTTCTGGTTTCTTTCTTTTTTAGACTACTTCTATCAATGTTTTTGCAGCGGTTCTGATGGACGGCGGTTCCGGAATTTCACGTCTCTCCTTATATATCATTTTGTGATTTGTGGAGATCCATGGGGCACAAATATCCATATACATTATATTATATATTATTGTTCAACATGTTGGTCGTCTATGGAGGGCTTTCTTATGAGTGGTGTTTTTTATTTATTTATTTTATTTATTTAATTTGGAGAGTTTTGGGGTGAGATTTGGTGTTGGGGCATAGACATGTCCTTGACCTCGGACCCGTTGTGGGCCTATGGTTATGGTCATGGAAATGAAATAACCTGTGGCCTTTCCCTATTTTCCTCTCTTCCCTTTCTTCATTTGTATGGCACCGATCTTGAACAGGTCTCTCTGGGTGCTGATATACTGTATACCACGTTCACTCTTGTTCTCAGCCTGAACACAGCGACCTTGGGTGTCTCTCTATATATCTATTTGTATATTTTTGACTCAGACATCCATTTCTCTAGTTTCTTTATTACTGAATTGGGTTGTGCCCACTGTTTCTCCCACTCCCTGTTTGTTCCGGCTGCGTCTGTCCTTTCTCCCTGGCTTGGACGTGACTTGCCTGCGGAGGTGTGCTAGTGGTTGCTGGGGCAACGACGCCAGTTAGCTGACGCTGTTGGCCCGTCGACGCTTGCCGCTCCCCCGACGTTGTGACGTTGTCCAGCGCCGCCCTCTGTCAGGTCTCGTGATGGTTGCGGTGGTCATGTGGTAGATCAGGTGATCTATCCCATGACCGGCGTGACGTCTCCTGACTTGGTTTGTTTGGGTGGCATTGCTAGGTGTTTGTGACATGCGCAGTTGTTTCTGGAGGACGCAGATTTTGGCGCCGCCAGCCGTCTACCGCTGTGTGAGTTTTTTTATGGTTTTATCATGATTACTATTAACACATTTTCACATGTGGTGTATCACTGGCATAATGAGCCCTATTTACAGTATTTATGCTATAGCAATGATATGATTATGGATATTATTGATTTACATCACTTGCACAATATGTATTGTATCACTGCCAGGTCACTTCTATTATGGTGACATTTCTTGCTACTTTTGAGTTCTTTTTATGTATTTATATCTTTGTAATTGAATAATTATCACTTGTATTGCCACTATGCACTCTGGGTATATATACCCTTGTATGACACCTGTAACTATGCTTGATAAAGACCGCATTGAGCGGTTGAAACGTTGCAGAGGGGAATAAAGGATCCACTATCTTTTTCACCTGACGCCTGGAGTGCTGCCTCATTCTTTTGTTATTTATATCTACAGTTAGCCGTTTGAGCCTGCGGCTTTGAGGATTTTTTTGCACCCTTTCTTTTTGTCTTGTGCTGCTGGATATCTCTTTGGTGTTTTTTTTATATATATATATATATATATATATATATACACACTTTGTGTATGTATATCTTGAGTACTTGAATAGACTTGCTTCTGGGGCAGCAGACTGCTTATTCACTAGTCTGCATGTTTTTAAGAAACAGTCAAGATTGATTGGGCTCCCTCTGTGGAGGCCTTACCTACCACCGTTCACAAATTCAAAACAGCTGCTAGTTTAACAATGTAAGCCAAGTGCACAACAGGCTTGTAGACATATAGACTTCGTCATCTGAGTTTCTCCAGTCCATTCTTTACTGAAAGCCACCTTTAGGTCATATAAGCACAATACCGTATTGAAATGCATGTGCTTTGTTTAACAGCTTAAGGAGCAAGTTCTGCATCCACATATATTCTGTGCATGTAGCCTTGTTTTATATATCATAACTTTTTAATTCATATTAAAATAATATTTAATTTTAGATTTCTTTTAAGTATAAATTTAATGGAAAATAGTCAAACTGTAACTGTTTTATAACAAAGGGAGCAAAGTGGCCAGCTGAGTGCTGTGCTATCTTGATTCTGATCGGCTACCCTCAGAGATCATAGCAAGTGGTATATGGTACTGTAAGCCCATACACTGCTCACTCTGCTCTCCACGGAAAGCCAAGCAGAAGTGATCATTATCAAAGGGTCACAGCACTCTATATGGCCAAATACATGAGCCAGTGGCGTAGCGTGGGGGGGGAGGGGGCAGGGGGGCTGCAAAATTCCAGGGGGCTCTTTTCAGGGCCACACCGCCAATTAGGCAAAGTGAGGCGATCGCCCCAGGCGATCCCTGGTGACAAGTGGGGGGGGCAGCAGCAGGGCACAGGGAGATGAGCGATTCCATTGTGGAAGCGCTCATCTCCATAGTCATCTGTATCGCCGTCCTCAGGACAGCGATACAGATAGATGTGCTGTGGCGGGGCAGGGGAGAGGTGTCTCACTTCCCCGTTCCTCTGATAGGCTGCAGGTACTGGGCCTGCAGCCTATCAGAGGCCGGTGCAGGCGGCGCAATGACGTTATCGAGTCGCCTGAGCCATACAGCATGGGACACAGGCCGGAAGAGGCCTGCATCGCATCGCTGCCAGCCTGATGGAGGTAAGTATAAGTGTTTATTTTTTTATATGGTACTACTTACTGGCACATTATTGGGGGTGGGGGGGAGCACTTGTTACTGGCACATGATTGGAGGGCATCTATGGGGGCACCTGTTTTTGGTACATGATTGAGGGGCATCTATGGGGGCACTTGCTATGGGCACATTTTTGGAAGGCACTGTGGAGGCCACAAAGAAGGGGTATTTTATATGGGGGAAGGGGGAGAGGAACACTATGGGGGCTTCTACTGAGGCCACAAAGAAGGGGTATTTTATATGGGGGGCTCTGTACAGGGGCATTTTATACTGGGGCACATTATGGTGGGTACTATGGGGAAGGGGAGAGAAGAGTACTATAGGCTCATCTATGGGAGGCACTAAGAAGGGGTATTTTATACTTGCAAATTATGAGGGACACTGAGGGCATCTACTGGGGCACTATATATGGGGCATTTTATACTGGTACATTATGGGGGCACTAGGAAGATGGGGAGAGGCGCACTATGGGGGTATTTACTGGGGGCACTATAGGGACATTACGGGGTATTTTATACTGGCACATTATGGGGGCACTATGGGGACATTAGCTCAACTGGGGGCATTAAAAGGGGGTATTCTTTGCACTGGCACATTTTAAGGAGAATTATTACTACTGGGGGGCATTATGATGGGCTTTATTACTACTTGGGGTCTATGGGGAACATGATTACTAGTATGGGCACTATGGGAGCATTATTACTTCTAGGGCACAGTGGGGACATGTTGGGGGCACTGTAGGAGCACTATTACTACCATATGTGCTCTAGCAGAAAATTATTACTACTGGTGGGACTTTTGGCAGCACTATTACTGTGGGGGCACCTTGGCACAGTATCAGCTTACCACAATTATTTTTGGGTGACGTTATGTTTACACTATTAGTGTCAGGGGCACTATTTGCTGGGCACAGTTATTTTATGGCAGTGTGTCCCAATAATTATTGAAGGGGGCATTATCTGTGTGGCACTAGTATTATCAGGGGGTTTATCTGTTCCTGCAGTATAGTAGTGGGGAGCACAGCGGCACAGTATTTGGGGTGGTAGGATGATTTCTCCAGAAGATGGGAGGATGATGGAAAAGTAGTAAACTAAGATTTTGTTTGTCAAACTGCAGAGACGAGAAATGGCTGAAAACTGGTGGTCTTGTCTGAAGGTCTGAAAGTAGAAGATGAGGAAAGAGAACATCTACAGTCAGGTCCATAAATATTGGGACATCGACACAAGTCTAAGATTTTTGGCTCTATACACCACCACAATGGATTTGAAAAGAAACTAACTAGATGTGCTTTAACTGCAGACTGTCAGCTTTAATTTGAGGGTATTTACATCCAAATCAGGTGAACGGTGTAGGAATTACAACAGTTTGCATATGTGCCTCCCACTTGTTAAGGGACCAAAAGTAATGGGACAGAATAATCATCATAAATCAAACTTTCACTTTTTAATACTTGGTTGCAAATCCTTTGCAGTCAATTACAGCCTGAACTCTGGAATGCATAGACATCACCAGACGCTGGGTTTCATCCTTGGTGATGCTCTGCCAGGCCTCTACTGCAACTGTCTTCAGTTCCTGCTTGTTCTTGGGGCTTTTTCCCTTCAGTTTTGTCTTCAGCAAGTAAAATGCATGCTCAATCGGATTCAGGTCATGTGATTGACTTGGCCATTGCATAACATTCCACTTCTTTCCCTTAAAAAACTCTTTGGTTGCTTTTGCAGTATGCTTTGGGTCATTGTTAATCTGCACTGTGAAGCGCCGTCCAATGAGTTCTGAAACATTTGGCTTAATATGAGCAGATAATATTGCCCGAAACACTTCAGAATTCATCCTGCTGCTTTTGTCAGCAGTCACATCATCAATAAATACAAGAGAACCAGTTCCATTGGCAGCCATACATGCCCACGCCATGACACTACCACCACTATGCTTCACTGATGAGGTGGTATGCTTAGGACCATGAGCAGTTCCTTTCCTTCTCCATACTCTTCTCTTCCCATCACTCTGGTACAAGTTGATCTTGACCTTATAGGATGTTGTTTCAGAACTGTGAAGGCTTTTTTTAGATGTCATTTGGCAAACTCTAATCTGGCCTTCCTGTTTTTGAGGCTCACCAATGGTTTACATCTTGTGGTGAACCCTCTGTATTCACTCTGGTGAAGTCTTCTCTTGATTGTTGACTTTGACACACATACACCTACCTCCTGGAGAGTGTTCTTGATATGGCCAACTGTTGTGAAGGGTGTTTTCTTCACCAGGGAAAGAATTCTTCGGTCATCCACCACAGTTGTTTTCCATGGTCTTCCGGGTCTTTTGGTGTTGCTGAGCTCACCGGTGCATTCCTTTTTTTTAAAGAATGTTCCAAACAATTGTTTTGGCCACGCCTTATGTTTTTGCTATCTTTCTGATGTTTTTTTAGCCTAATGAGGGCATGCTTCATTGATAGTGACAGCTCTTTGGATCTCATCTTGAGAGTTGACAGCAACAGATTCCAAATGCAAATAGCACACTTGAAATGAACTCCGGACCTTTTATCTGCTCATTGTAATTGGGATAATGAGGGAATAACACACACCTGGCCATGGAACAGCTGAGAAGCCAATTATCCCATTACTTTTGGTCCCTTAACAAGTGGGAGGTATATATGCAAACTGTTGTAATTCCTACACCGTTCACCTGATTTGGATGTAAATACCCTCAAATTAAAGCTGACAGTCTGCAGTTAAAGCTCATCTTGTTCGTTTCATTTCAAATCCATTGTGGTGGTGTATAGAGCCAAAAATCTTAGAATTGTATCGATGTCCCAATATTTATGGACCTGACTGTACATCAAAGAGACGTCACTGAATGTGAGAGGTATGGGGCGCTGTATTACCCTGTATGTTCTGTAGTGATGGGAGGGTGGATATAGAATTTGTCCCACACTGAACCTGCCTGGCCCCAGACTTCAGGTCACACTGTGCGTGTTCTGAATTCTGGGGGCTCACACCAATCTACTACATTATCTTTACTCAGAGAGTTATCACTGTGTTATCTGTGGTGTTAGTATGACTGCAAGTGATATCTAGCTGAGCTGCAGTAACCTGGCATGGCCACAAAACATTAAATGGAGCTGTGTTTCCTGTTTATTCAAAGTGCTAATTCTAGCATCGGAACAGCTGATCAGTTGCGTTCAGGGTGTCGGGCTCCCATTGATTGGATATTGATAACCCTTCCTGAAGATGGGTCATCAGTATCAGGAGTCTGGAAAACCTCTTTAGGACAGTAGGGCTGGGATGGGTACCCCACTCAAAACAATAGTTGTATCTACATCTTTTGTCCTTGAGTATCATTTAAAACTCTGTTAGAGAGAGAAAACTTTCAAGAAATTTGTGGCGCGCCAGCAAACCTAAGTATATTCTGCTTAGTTTATATTGAAATTTACATTCAGTACTCCAGACATTTTGCTAATCTAACAATTTTTCCTGTCATTCCTCGTCTAGTAACTGTGTTTCTTAAAACCAAGATAACAAGAGTATGCCTAACAGCATAAAGAGATTTCCAATATTGGCACAGTGCTAAATAACAATCTTGCCATTGCATTCGTCTGGATGTCAAAGCATGACTTGATTGACCATTCATTATTTTAGGCCTATGGCCAACTTGAAACACTATCTTAGAACATGTGTACCAGAAAACACTTAAGGAAACTGAACCAGGGATGAACATTAAGCAGCCAAAGGGATAATGACAGTGATTACATATTGTGACAAGACAACAAGCGGGTAACATTGTGATGCTAGTTAATCCTGCATTACTGAGGACCCTGGAGTGCAATTATAGTAGCTGGATTTGAACATAGATTATGTGAGAAATAAAGTTTGATGTGGTTTGTCAGCAATGTATATCCAAGTTGTGCTAGTCTAGATCTTTGCCATATACGTAGGTCTTCATTTTGCATCAACTGAAGTTTTCCTGCAGTGAAACTTTAGAATTTGGCAAGCTTCTACACACAATCTACACATTATTGGAAGCACATGGCATGCTGTAATTAACCTTCAACTTGTCTCTTCAATGAAACAGCATAGAAAATAAATTGCTATTTTCTTCAGTGAAAGATGCTAAAAAGGAGTTGAGCCAACTCATGGAAAACTTTATCTCTGGATGTGATAGAACACTGGCATACATTCAATTCTAATCCAGCTGACATTGGTAAAGAGCATTTTATCTGCTTACGGTATGAATATGATATGGTAATTTAAAAAAAAAATCACTAGCGTTTGGAACCACAGTGGTTTTCAGCAAGGTGCCATACTTAAGCTTCTGGTCTAGTCAAGCATTCAACCTGGTCAAAGATCCCTGCCATGTCATGTTGGTGGAGTAAAAAATAATTTGGGTTGCTACCACAATATTGTTCTATGCATACACTGCCCAACAACCACAATCATTTCAATTGGTTTTCACTGGAAGGAAAAGAAAGACACCACGCTTTATAGTGTACCCGGTATGGATAATGTGTAGACACACACATACAAGTAGTTGGTGATCTGCACCCCTGTTAAAATTGTGCAGTGTGGGCACAATATCACTGTAAGTTTAGTACAGAATCTTAGTATGAGATCCACCTCTGCATAGGCCTCTGTCCGGACTAGTAACAGAACACATGAGGTATTAAACCGTTGCTACCTAACTAAGGGCCCAGGTCGAAGCTGCAAAACATACAGTGGTAACCAATAGAGATGTCAACCTTACTACTTTGGTCCATGAATCTACATTAAAGATGAGCGGATTTCTTGAAATTTATTTCATGTCCGATTCGTCAAATTTTGTAAAAAATTCATGTTCAAATCGTTTCTACATGAATCAAATGTACTCTAATTGGCCTGAAAATTGGTATATGACATTTTCGTTATCTCTTTGTTAGTTTTTCTTTTTTTTTTTTTGCTCTTTCTCCTTCCTCTTCCCCTTTTAAGCTCTTGAACATAATGACAGCTAGCAAATAATGTCAGAGTGACATTGACATATATAGCTATTGGTAAATGCATGGTTGATGGTGTTAACAAATAGCAAGTTTAAAAACACACTGTGCTGTTGCATGTGTTTTAGCTTTTTCATATTAAAAAGCTTCCAAAAATTGTCCCCTATTGGGGATAGATGGTGTTTAAACACACACTGTGTTATCGGAAAGAAAATGTGGCTTATTGGGACCAAGAGACCAAACATTATGCCTTTAACGGGGGCAAATCCTTCCCCCTGTTTATATACACACACGCACACCAATGTCATAAGAAACTATGGCTTGTTCTGCACAAGCTTTGACAAATTATGAATTGAAGGGGTTGTCAGAGTTATGAAAAAAAAAACAAAAAAAAAACACTGTACTGTAACTCTAATCGTCTGCAATATATACATAGGCTAAGCAAGTTTTTGGCAAAAAATATACAGTATATTTACTCATTTACCTAGTTCTGTTCTGGCCCTTTGTTGACAGGCAGTTGCAGAGCTTTTGGGGGCGTGCAACAACAATCTCTGAGGTTTTTCTCATGAATTTTTGTGGGTGTCAACAAAGAGTGCCTTCCGCCTCCCTTGCTCTGCAAAGGGACTAAATAAAATTGTACAAGTCCCAGCTGTACAGTACAATGACATTGCTGATACACACAGGATCTTCCCTCCTACCTGTTTTTGTATAATGCTCTACAGACACTTCTTCACAGCCAGGCAGAGCCTCCATCCCTGAGTCTGTGCTGCTTATGGTAGAAGGGGTTAAACTTTGCTAAAGAATCCAGTGGGAGGGGAGAGACGGGGCAGACAGCTCAGCCAGAAGATCGGGCAGTGCAGAGGGTGTGGTTTGTTGCTCCAACCAGCAGAGCCTTCACAGTGACATTCTGTGCACAGAAGCAGACCTGCTCCTCCTGCTCCCTCAGGCTTGTGCACGGAACATCAGAGCAGGAAAAGAAGCTGACATCACAGGTCACACAGGTCAGACTCAGCTAACTACGTATGAGAACAGCGCCACTGTAGATGAAGTAAGTGAACTGAAAACCTCTTACATTTGCTTAGTTAGAAACATATAAAGAACAAAAAATAACTTGGACAACCCCTTTAATGGGGGCTGGTCAGCAGTATTAGTAGTGGCAATAGGTGAGATGAAAGTGGCAGTAGAGGGATTAGCAGCGGGGAGTAGCAGCTATGGTGGCAGTAACAGCAACCATAAAGTATGGAACATGTTGGTAGGGAAACAGACAGCGGCAGTGGCAAGCTGGCTGCAGCAGCAGCCATATGGTATGGAACATGATGGCAGTAGCAGCAGAAGCAATCTAGTAGGAAACATGATGATAGGGAGGCAGACGGTGGCAGTCGCATGGTGGTGGCAGCAGCAATACGGTACGAAACATTATGGTAGGTAGGCAGAAGACGGTATGCGCCAGAGAAAGGCCAGGGTCTAGGTAGGACTGAACCTGGATGTTGAGGCAGTACGTCTTCGTTTGCTGATTTGCATCAGCCTGGCATGGCACACAAAAAATGGCTCCATAATGTTACTGATGATTCTGAACTAGTTGCTGCTGCAGCTTCTGCTACTTGTGGTAGTGGAGATGGTGGGAGGTGGGTGACTCTGTGGGGGACAGAGAGGGGCCTCAGAACAAAAGCTGCGTCAAATAATTTTGCTTCCCTTTTGGCAACAGGAAAACATTCTCCCATTTTTCTTTCATAGCGAGGGTCTAAAAGCATAGATATCCAGTATTCATCAGATTGCTTGATAGTAAGTATACAGCTGTCATTATGTGAGCCAGCAAGCATATAGCTTGCCATTCTGGCTAGTGT
Source organism: Bufo bufo (assembly GCF_905171765.1). Taxonomy (NCBI): domain Eukaryota; kingdom Metazoa; phylum Chordata; class Amphibia; order Anura; family Bufonidae; genus Bufo; species Bufo bufo. The sequence continues at coordinate 199,445,467 of NC_053391.1, read as the reverse complement.
GCCTGAGGACCCAGTTCTTTCTAGCTCCGCCCCCTACGGAGATGACTGTCATCAGCAGCAGCAGCAGCATCCTGCTTCCTCCACCACCGATTCCTCCTCTTCCTCCATTGGTAGCTCCTCATCCTCCATGGGACTTTCTGTTTGGGTACCCAACAGCTACAGGGCAGCCAGAATGAAGTGTATGCTGTTCTTCTTTCATTGTCACTTGCTGCATCAGCGTGTGCACCTGTTCTGAGATAAATATCAGGGAGATAACACTGTTCATGTTGCAGTCCCTACTGACAAATCTGGTGGCCTCTTCAAAGCACCTAACGTCGAAACAACACATGCTCTCTGCTGAAGTGTTCTGGTGTATGAAAAAATCATTCACCGCTTTACGCTGCTTGTACAGACGCTCTATGATGTCATATTCTCCATAATATTTAATAAAATAAAAATTCCAACACATCTCAATTAAGTTTGAATAATTTTCTTTTATTAAATGTTGTGAGAAAATAAACGTTGGGATATATAGGCCGCGATGCTTTTTAATGTTACTATATTAATTAATTTATATTAAATATCCAAATCCATTGTAATAAACCTCAATATATCATTCGATTTCAACAAATTACAAACTCAAAGTCCACTCAACGGAGTAACTTAACCCCCATCAATAAGCAAGGCGACATTTTTAAAATTCTTAGGGAGGGAGGGAAGGGAATTTTGTGAAATATACTTACGTGAATGTGCATTTACCGTTGTTTCTTCTCTTTTATAGGGCCTGAACAGCCGTTATCTATTCGTCCAATCAAGATCCTTCAATCTTCCTCCTGCCAACTATTGCAGTTACCTTGGAGCTGACCATTTACACCTTTGAAGCAGGTAAATATAAAATAAATTTGAATGCTTTCTATACAGTGAGAGGTGTCATGACATCATGGCTCCCCTCATTGTATACACAATATGTATCGCTCCATGATGTCATATTCTCCATAATATTTAATAAAATTCGAATTCCAACACATCTCAATTAAGTTTGAATAATTTTCTTTTATTAAATGTTGTGAGAAAATAAACGTTGGGATATATAGGCCGCGATGTTTATTATGTTACTATATTAATTAATTTATATTAAATATCCAAATCCATTGTAATAAACCTCAATATATCATTCGATTTCAACAAATTACAAACTCAAAGTCCACTCAAC